>NW_009916306.1:556-15253 GCF_000696875.1 Nestor notabilis | reverse complement strand
CTTTCCCTGATGGTGTGTAGGTTCTGAGCTGGGCCAGAGCTGACAGAGCTGGAAGACATGAGAAGAGTTTCCTTAAACCTGTATGTTTGTGTGCATGGGCAGTTTCTTAGTTTTGCTCTGCTGTGACTGTTGACCTAAGGAACAGTTGTCTGTGGTGCATAGACTGTAGTGTGAGAAGGCTGCTAGGTTTTATTACCTTTCTGCATTGTAATAACTGATTTAAAGGGTTTGGGGATTTGTGCAGGGTTTTTGTTTTAGCTGACATCTACAATTTCTCTGCTCCCCTTTACCCTGGGGAGAGCTATTTATCTTTTGTCACTAGATGCAAATCCTCTTCCGTGCGGAGGAGCAAGATGGGGGCTTTAATAAGGCTTTAGTGGTGCATTGGCTTTATCCTGCGTGTCCCAGAGTGAATTTCTTGGGTACGTTGAAAATACATCCTCTAAGATGTGTAGTGAATGTGTTTTTCTGACTGTATAGAATGCATCCAGTGACTGCAGGAGCTCAGTGTCTGTTAGAATAAGCAAACTACTTCTTTAGCAGCTTCCAAGCCACCTCTGGATCCCATCATTACAGTGGAAGGACTTAGGAAGCGGGTAAGCCGCAATCCAGTCGAATCGGCCATGGAGCTGAAGGAGAAGAGATCTCGCACTCAGGAAGCCAAGGATATTCGGAGAGCCCAGAAGGAGGCAGCCGGCTTCCTGGACCGGAGTACCTCTTCCACTCCGGTTAAATTCACCAGTCGAGGCCGTCGCCCCGATATTGTCCTGGAGAAAGGAGAAGTGATTGACTTCTCCTCCTTGAGCTCTTCAGACCGCACTCCTCTGACAAGCCCTTCTCCTTCCCCGTCTCTGGACTTCTCTGCTCCTGGCACCCCAGCCTCACATTCAGCAACTCCCAGCCTTCTCTCGGAAGCAGACCTGATCCCAGATGTCATGCCACCACAGGCTCTGTTTCACGGTAAGAGATGCCTTGGCTTTAGTTTAATAATCATACAATGGTTTGCATTGGAAGGGACCTTAAAGCTCATCCAGTCCCAACCCCTGCCACGGGCAGGGACACCTTCCACTAGAACAAGTTGCTCCAAGCCCCTGTGTCCAACCTGGCCTTGAACACTGCCAGGGATGGGGCAGCCACAGCTTTTCCTGGCAACCAATGCCAGGGCCGCACCATCCTTACTCTGGACGTGCTTTGTTGGAGCTGTTGGCTCCACATCCCTCTTGTGTTGGGGGCCACATAAAGAGCCACATGTAGTTGTTTAGGAAGATGATAAAAAAAGTAACTTAGGATGAGCTGCAGGATCTTTCCAAGGTAAGATGGAAAGTAACTGGTAATAATCTGTTTGTCTTAGTAGCTTGTAAGCCTTGATTAGTTTTCCATAGCTTTTCCACCAGTTTCTAAGGACAGAAGAAACCACCATTCTTATCTTCTGAGGGATCCTGAATAAACAGTGGGTAGATTTCACCGAGCAGCTGCTGCACCACTCAGCAGAAGCATTTTGCTGCAACGCAGATTACGTTGTTCGAAATCAGCTCTGATTTTGTCTGTAATGGTTTTAAATGGCAGAAATTTGATTCTTGTGGTAGTAGTTCCAGTAGTTCTCTAAGTTGGAACATCCCGATTAACAGCTGCTGAATTCTGGTCAGGTCGCAGAGCAGAGATGCATGCTGAATGCTGTTAGTTCCTTAAGGAGCCAGACTTCGATCTAGTTGTCAAGTAGAGAACAAAGCACTTCTTTGTGGAAGTGATGGATGGAAGGATAAAGGGAAGGAAGAATAGTCAGGTTCTGTAGAGGGACAAATCCTAGGCTTCAGTAGCTCCTAATCGTTCCCTCAGATTAAACAGAACTCCAGATTATGCTCGCTGAAGATACAGCTCACCAGCTGGACCATTTGATCCCCAG
Organism: Nestor notabilis; assembly: GCF_000696875.1. Taxonomy (NCBI): domain Eukaryota; kingdom Metazoa; phylum Chordata; class Aves; order Psittaciformes; family Psittacidae; genus Nestor; species Nestor notabilis. The sequence goes on along the minus strand of NW_009916306.1, from coordinate 13,350 downwards.
TCTTCGGGAATTTACAGCAATTTAACATTTGTCCAAGAGCCTGAGCTCGCAGCTCAGGAGTGCTATATTTTCAGATGCCAAACTGCAAGACGCTAGGAGGAGATGTCCTGAAATTGAGCTCCCTATGGTTTCTCCTGCCCAAAATCAGGACGCCAGAAGTATATAGAACATGGAGTGTGTTGAGTAAACCCGCATTGTTTCTCCTTAGCAGAGAGGAATTAGGTGATCTTTAAGGTCCAACCCTAACCATTCTCTGAAATGTCCTGTGAGAACCTTTTTGAAGTGGGGCTTTGATATTTACATTTTTAACCTGGGTTATTTTTCTCTGTCGAACAGATGATGAGGAGATGGAAGGAGATGGAGTCATAGACCCAGGAATAGAGTACGTGCCCCCTCCCAGTGGGACAGGCGGTGCTGGCACTGTGATAGCAAGTAGGAAAAAAGTGAAGACAGTTGAGCAGATCAAGCAAGAGGTGGAGAGTGAAGAAGAAAAAACAGAGAGGATGGAAGGTGACAGTGAAGATCCTGAGGAGTCAAACGCGTCACTGCAGGTGAGGGGACGAGACAAGAGGAAGCCACAGCTGGAGAAGGACGCTAAACCCAGAGCTCCCAAGCATACCTCTGTTAGCATCTATGAGGAAAAGCTGCTGCTGAAGAGACTGGAAGCCTGTCCCAATGCCATGAGCATGACCCCAGAGGCCCGGAGACTGAGGCGCAAGCTGCTAGTTAGGCAGGCCAAGAGGGAACGAGGGCTGCCACTCTTTGACTTGGACCAGGTTGTGAACGCTGCGCTGCTCTTGGTTGATGGGATTTATGGAGCCAAAGAAGGAGGTGTTTCCAGGTCCCCAATAGGGCAAGCAACATACAGAACTACTAGCCAGGACTTCAGGATCTTGGACAGATACCAGGTGAGTGTTTCCAAATCTAAGTGAGCTTTTGGCACTGGTTATTTTAGAGCTTTTGCTGCAGTCAGCAGTGTCACTTTGAGGTTATCTGACTCCCAGAGTGAAAAAGGTTATGAACAAGACCCATTTTGACCCGGGGCTGTGTCCTCACCAGTGCTGTCACAAGCCCTTTTTCTTCCTGGGACATGCTCATACAGCAGAGCTGTCTGTCAGTGTCAGCACCGCAAATGTCCAAATACACTGTAGTACAAACGTAGTATTTGTACTCCAGCCCTGCCCAAACGCCAGTGGTGGAGGCCTGGAAGCACGCAAATAAGTGGTTGATCTTTCATGTGATGTAGGAGGAACATCACTTATAGTGCTCTTCTGAGTGATGTGTGCGGCTCATAGGTTTGGGTGCTGAATCCAAGAATGCCAAGCCTCAGGTGGGACCATCATGCTGTGGCTCCAGTCTATCTGGTCACATTGAAAGGCCTTATTCTCCCTCTGTTGATGTGATTCCCCTTTGTTAAGTCATTGACTTAATCTTCCTGAGATGTTCTGCGTTATTTTTGTACATACAGACAATGCTACCTGCCATGAAGGGCTATCGACAGCAGACCACGAAGTTCCTGTATCGACTGGTAGGCTCAGAGGACCTGCTGGCAGACCACAGCATCGTCAGTCCTTACACATCCCGTGTCCTGAAACCTTACATCAGGTACAGATGGTCAGAGATTGAATTTGAATTTGCTTTTGGCTTGTGAACCAACAGCCCATGGAGAGGACACCTTGGGCTGTGTTCCTCACTCATCCATATACAGCCAGTATAAGCTTGTAACCCTGAAGGGATAGTGGTTGGTTTAGCCGAGGATTTGAGCTGGCTCTGCCCTGGGAAGGGGAATCTCCAAGAGAGGGCAGGGCAGAGAGGGAATCACAGAAGTCTTGCAGTGCAAGTTGCACCTGCTTTTGGGTCAGAACCGTGATTTCCTTGCTCCTGCCTGTTAGGAGAGGCTGGCTTGGCATGCTGCAACCCAGGACATGTCCTGGCCTCTGACACAAGGGTGGTTTTGCTGAGCTGGGTGCTGTTTTCCCAGTTGAACGAAGAATCTGTTCTTTTGTTCCGAGTTGAGCACGTCAGGAAGCATTTCATGGGCAGTACCCGTTCAGCTGCAGTGGCAGTTATTGTTGCTCACTCATGTTTTGTGTTTGCTTTTCATGTTACTGGCAGGCGTGATTATGAGACAAAGCCCCCAAAACTCCGGCTGCTGGCAGAAATCCGGGCGTATCCGCACAGGAATGATCTCAACTGGAAGGCTGAGCCAGAGGCACCCGTCGATTACTGCTACGTTCGCCCTAATCACATCCCCACTATAAACTCCATGTGCCATGAATTCTTCTGGCCTGGTAAGATTCCGTCGGTGCTTGGTTTTCAAAGAAGGAAGTGGTTTTGTTCAGAAAAGAAGCGGTTTTGGGCAAATTTTTTCTTCAGTTGGTGTCTGACTCAGTTCTTAGAAAACCATTATCTGATGTCCTAGGAATCCAGTTGAGATGGAGACATGGGTTTGGTGTCTTTGTCTTTCCAAATCATTTAGAACTGGGCAATTAGGCCCTAATTAGCACAGCACTTAAAGAAATAGGTTGTTTTGGGTAACACTGTTGATGGCAATGGGAGTAGTCAGGAAAACTGAGCATCCAGTGAAACAATTGGGGGGGAGGGGCGGAAGTAACCAGCTTTATACCAGAGATCTACTGCTCATTAGCTTCATGAGAAAGTTTCTTCCTAGCAGCCATAAGCTGTCTATGTTGGAGTGAAATTTGGGAATTATACTTAAAACTACAAGCTTCACTGTGGTGTCCTTTATTTCTTCAAGCCTCAGCATTTGCAAGGTAAGGGAAAACTTGGGTATTGATTTTTGTGTGTCATTTCTTGAAGTCAGGCTCTCTGGGGACAGTGTCTGCCCTTTATGGGGACAGTTGGGAGGCTGTATTCTTTACTCCTGAAATAATAATGGCAGTGTTCATCTCCTGCATGGATCAGCTTCTGATCAGCAAACAACACGGCAGACTAATTAGAAAAGCCCAGTACAAACAGTACACACCTTTCTTCCAAGTAGCTGTGTGCTTTATGTTTTGATTCAGCAGATAGTGATTCAACAGGGCTTGTAAGTTCAGCAGTGCTCATGCTGCAGTCAGGATGGGCGCTCTTTGTGCTACTCGCTTTCCAAATGGTACCACTGCGGGGGAGATAAGGAGGCATACCTTCCCTTTCACAAGCTTTTTGGAGCTCGCTTGCAATCCCAACAGAGGCTGAACCCCTTTGTCATAGTCTCTCCTCCTCTGATAATGCATTTGAAGTTCTGGCCAAGTTGGGTTGCACCTTCGTTAAGTTCTTCAGGACTCACCCTGTTTTATTTCATGCAAGAAGCGTGGGTGTGTTCCACCTGACTGTGAACTGTTCATCATTAAATCAGAAAGCTGGCACTCCCGTCGGCCTTCAAACAGGAATCGGGATCTCTTCCATGATGTATGTTCTCTGAGGCTGAGATTACATGATTTATTGTACCTTGGTTCTGTTTTAGCAGGAGAGGTGAGCGAGGAGGTGATACTTCAGGGGATAAAGCAGTGTCTCTGTGGATGCAAAGGGCTTAGCTTCACAAGGGGCTGGTACAACTGTTGGGGGTGGGATATGCAGCCAGCATTGTTGTTCAAAAGAGCTGTAATTCCACCTAAGTTTAGGCAGCCAAAGCATGTGTGCTTGGGGATACTATGGTCAGTAACTGACTCTTTAGGTGTGCTCAGTTGCCTTCTAAAAGTGATGCTAGTTGACTGAATCCTTAAGGTTTGGGTACTTCACCAGGTGGGGTAAGCCCAGGCCTTAGTCCTTCCGCCTGTCCTAATCCTTCCTGTTAGAGCTGCTCTTGTTTCCCACAAGACAAAAACTAGTTTGCAGATAGTTACTGCAAATGAGCTGATGTGAAGCAAGATTCTCCCTTGTCTCTCACGGTATCTTGTGCCTTCATGCCCTAACGGGAAACATCTCCCCAGCAGACGAGTGGGTAAACCATACTGAGCTAAGCATCTTCCGGCAGGAATAACTGCGTGCTGAGGGGACGGCACCAGCGTGCTCAGGGCAATGCAGTGTTCCTGTTCAGACATGCCGTGAGGCACCTCACCGTCGATTGCAGCCTTGAGATAATTAACGTGGCTCCTTATTGCCAATCGATTCCTCCCACTCACTCCTCCCAGCTTACTCTCTTCTTTGTGCCTGGTGCCTTATGGAGTCTTGCATCTCATCAGGAGTGATAATAAACATTACTGGCAAACATACTGTGCTGCTTTGTTATCCCAAATAGATCTGTGGTGGCCAATTTGAGGCTGAAACTAACATTCATGGCACAGCTCCGCTATGTCTTGCACCTCATTTAGGGCCTGTCCACACAAATTACCTAGCAGTCTTCTGTGCCTTGTACTGCACTGCTTGGCCTTGACATGCTGTGTGAATGCTCCCAGGCTGCTGTCTATTCTGATAGCATAAAAGCTGTGGTCAGGTTGACAGTGCAGCTCCACAAACAGCTGAGTGCGCACAACCGGAGGCAGCAGGAGATCAAGGCCAGGTTACCTTAGGCAATCGTGCTTCCAAAGCTGAAGCCCAGGTTCATGTCTGCTGCATCTGGAGAGAGATTACAGGAGGAACAGGATGGTTCACCCAGTGCATCAGGCTGATGCACTCCAAACCATGCCCTTTTGCTTGTCTGCAGCAGGTCCTTGGCAGCTGGAATAGAGTGGTGTGCTCCAACCTGGTGCTGGCCCAGCCCAGGTGAAATGAAGAAGCAAACCCCTATCCATTAATCTTACTGCAGCCCGTAGGAGCCCCAGGCAAGAGGCACAAGCTTGCTAGGACCCAATCCAGCACATATTTGCACGTGCAAGTATCTTTATCCACGTGCATATTTAGAACTGGGTCCTTAGCAGAGCCTGCTGATACAGCTCACAATACAAACCAAGGAAAGATTAGCTGGATGCTGAGATGGTGTGATTTTGAATTTATTTTAAACCATACTGTTTGAGGGAAGATGCTTTTTGAGTTTTTAACTTCATCCTCGAGTCAGCTGGGGGGAAATCAGCTCTGTTTAATTTCTCCATGCAAGAATCCCCACTAGTGAGCAGGTCTCATTTTGTTTGTGAGTTTTGCTGAAGCATCTCTCCATATCAGAGCTTTGAAATTAAGGTAAAAAGGAGGGATCAAGTGAGTGTTTCTAAAAGGCCTTAAGCCCCTGAATTTCCATGCAAACGTGACACTTTTCTTTTGGTTTGCAATGCTTCCAAATGCTGTTTCTCTCTTTCTCCATAGGAATCGATTTGTCAGAATGCTTGCAGTACCCAGACTTCAGTGTTGTCGTCCTTTACAAGAAAGTTATCATTGCCTTTGGCTTTATGGTGCCAGATGTGAAATACAATGAGGCTTATATCTCTTTTCTGTTAGTTCACCCTGAGTGGAGAAGAGCTGGGATTGCAACCTTCATGATTTACCATCTTATTCAGGTAATGAAAAAGTCCCATGTGTCTGCTAAAGAACTAGCTCTCCCTTCTTCCTTGTGTGCACACATGCAAATATTAGAGAGTAAGCAGTGTCATGTTCTTCCCTTCTGGCTCTTTCCCCTTGCTCTTCCTCTGCTTACATTGCACACATTGTCAGCAGCCCATGTCATATGGGGAGAAATCACTTCAAAAGTAGAAACTACAATGTATTTAATAGAATAACCGTACTGGTCAGGTCTGGAAACTAGGGAGATGCTGTAGGTTTTGACTGTATTGGGATTAGCTTTGTGTTCTTCAGTGGTCAATAGTTCACATAACAGTAATACCATAAATGTGGGGGTTAAAGGAGAAAATGAGATCAGATGGAGAGGTTCAGTTAGAACCTACTGCAGCTTTCTTGGCTGCACCTGGCTGTTTATTCTGTGACCAGGGCCGTTGCATTAAATCACTTACTGATCTTAATCATTCTCTTTCAATACGCTGGTTCAAATCCAGCTGAATTGAAGATAAAGAATAAGTGTTTGCAATCTCATTCAAATTTGTTCAAACTAGCTTGTACTGGGCTTTGTTCCACAGGGATACTTGGGAAAATTAATCGGAGCTCACTAAACAAGTGGTATTAAAGTAGTTAAACTCCATTAAATCTCTGTATGAATACTGTTATTCAGGTGGCCTTAATTCCGTTCACTGTCTTGAATTAAATTGCAGGAAAGCCAGCTTAATTTTGAGTAGGGATGCAGACATATGTCCTGTTTGGAGCCGAACTGTGCCTCTTCAGGGCCTACAGCTTTACCACTCCCTGAACAATCTTGGCAGAGCTGAAATACAAAACATTTCTTAACTTGTTTTACTCAAGATGAGCTGCACTAGCAAAAACTCGCCATTGAAACTGTTTTTCCTCATACTCATTTGGCTGAAGAGAGGCAGGGAGTGCTGGCAGAGCCTTGGGATCAGTGATCTGTACCTTGGAAAAGCAGATTCCACGGAGGGTGGTTCTACTGGGCCACCTGAGGGTAACTCCTACCTACATATCTCTCTGCTGTGTCCACCTCTCTTTGCTCTATGTGCTGATGCAGGCCAGTAACCAGTCTGCTTTAAATTCATCCCTTAAGTTTCCCGAGTGTCTCTGTGTAAAGTGTTTAAGTAAATCTCCCTCAACTGTCGTCTGTTGATGTGAGATGTCAACACCTAGTGAGAACAGGCACAAGTATTCTGCCAAGGTTTGCAGGGATTCGGCAACTGGATCGTGTCTTTCCAGCACAGTTGGGATGTGTTGGCAAGTGAGCTGTAGAAAATCATCACAGCTTTTTGTAGCGCATATCACAGCCAATTAACCCAATTCTGCTTGCAGGTACATAACATCAAGTTACCACATTGAGGAGAGGGACAGGCAGGTTTGAGGCTGACGAGGCAATGAGAGATCACCATTGTATGTTGGGCTCACAGTTAGGTTTATTTTGCCATTGTGATCTGTTTGTCAGTGGTAGAAGGCATTTAGTCACGTAGGAGAAGAAATGGTGGTTCTGACCTTTCTTTCCTCGACCCCAGATTGTGTGCTGGGGAACGGTTGGACCTGATGATCTTGAAGGTCTTTTCCAACCTGGTTGATTCTATGACTCTGTGATTGCCTTTTTTGGATCAGTGTGCTGAGTTTGGGGATGAATTCTTGGGAACAGCATAATCTAACAGAAAACGTGTTGATGCAAACAGTGCCTTGATGATGGGTTTGTTGTCAGAAGTTACCCTTTAATGCATCCAGCCCAGAGGACCAGACTGCATCATCTTAATGATTTCATTCCAACTTACCTTTCCCAAAAACAGCTCCTGATTTTATTCACCCACCCACCCCCCCACCCACCCCATTAAGCCCCTGTGAGAGCTTTCCCTTTAAATGATCTGTCTTGGAAATTTCCTAAAGGGTGGTACTGTTCCCACTAGACTTAAAATACATTCAGTGTACATAGAATGCTATTAAAACACTAGATCAAAGTGAGAAAGCTTTATTATATCGGCATCTTTATCAAAGAGCTGCTGGTTAGAATAATCTGGGATCTTTTAGGTAGCTTCAGCTGTTGCATTTGCTGTCTGAACTGAATTCCCTGCCTTCTCAGGAGTGCTGTGCCCTGAAGGATGGGAGAGGAGCTGGGTGGGATAGACAGGAATTCCAGCGTGACAGCCCAGAGGTGCGCTGGCGCTGCTGGTCCCAGAGCTCGGCTCTGTTTGCTGACGGGGAGGAGTGGGGCGCCTGATCTTCTGGCATGTTTTGCCTTTTCTTCAGGCCATTGTTAATAAGTATTTGAGACCAGTGCTGTGCACTGAGATTACTTTTAATTAACAATTACTTAGCAATCAACAATAGAAAGCTGACAAATTATAATCGAACCCCCTGCTTTCATTGTCGGGGAGTCCACGTTTCCCAGAAACAAAGGCGCGGAGGAACAGCAGCGCTCCCTCTGCTGTTGCTATGTGTGGAAACTTCTGTGTTGGGGCCTGCAGTTTTCTCACGTTTCCTCAGTAACCTGAATACCTGAACTGATGAATCTCTTCACCTCCGCATTCCCCCAGAGGCTGTCTCATTCTCTTGCTGTGATACTTCTTTCTTTTCTCCCCCCTCTCCTCCCTTGGCAGACCTGCATGGGCAAAGACGTAACCCTTCACGTCTCTGCAAGCAACCCTGCTATGCTGCTTTACCAGAAGTTTGGATTTAAGACCGAAGAGTACATCTTGGATTTTTATGACAAATACTATCCCTTGGACAGCAAGGAGTGCAAGCACGCGTTCTTTCTCAGGCTGCGGCGCTGATCTGTGTCAGGGGGCTGTGAAAAGCCCAGTCTGTCGAGCAAGGAACTACCATGGCTTTCAGTGGAGGATGTTGGCTGCCACATAAGAGCTGGAGCACACCAATGCCTTTATCCCTAGGACTTTGAAAGTCAACGGTGTTATGTGCTAAAACTGCAAAAAGGGGATTTATTGCTATGCTCTGAGGGGAGAGGCCTGGAAATGCCAACTGGGACATGCTGAAACCACTGGAAGACTGAAATTCTTTATGGGGAGTTTTCATGCCACTGTTATTTTTTGAAGACCCTTGTTGACAAACAAAAGGAACCCCAACCCCAGACAAAAAATACTTGTCTCTTCAGGGGGGCCCCATAGGTGTCAAATTTTGAAACCTGTCCAAAAGTCACAGGTTTTTTGGTTTTGTTTGTGGGAAATGAACATCTGAACTTAACTCATCCAGTGTTTCTGTGATTTGATTGCTATGTTAGGACCCATGTCTTGAATCATGAAGGGAAACAAGATACTGGTGCACCTAGCTGGGTGCACTCTTTAGGAAAGCTCTGCACTTGCCAGAACAGCAGTACTGGATCCATGCTTTAGGAATAATGAAAAGCATGTGAACTCCTGTTCTTCCTCCGTGTGAGGCTCTATGAGGCATGTGTCTCCCGCTCCTTCATTACTGCCTGCCTTTTCCCTCGTTGGCCCTGTGCTCAATGTGAAGTTTTTGTAGTGTGCAGTGTTTGGTGTTCAGGAACAAGATGTCAAGCGGGTTTTGCTGCAGATCAGCCCCTTGGGCATACCTCTAACCACAGAGCCAGGCTTGCAGCCCCAGCACCCACCTCCTCCTGCTACAGACACTCTGGCTAGAAGAAACCCAGAACAGAAGTCAGTGGCGACGGTTGAAATGCAGGCTCTGATTTGTAGAAGCCCTCTGCAGTTTCGGGGAGGAAAGCGTTAGAGGCAGGCCAGTCCAGTTGGCTGGGATTTCATGGCTGTAAGTATAAGAGAATAGCAAAGAATAAATAGGAAGAAGCAAGAATTAAAAGAACACAAACCCCAAACAGTTCCTCTGGTAGTGGGCACTAGTCCTTTCACAGTTGAGCAGCTTCTCTCCCTGACTTCTATTGCAGATGAACAGTGTGCTGGCAGTGTCCTGCCTGGCCAAAGGTCAGCCTGAGCATCTTAAATACGAATCACATTTGCTGTTCTGTTCCTTCCACATCAAGCCTTACAGAGATCTACACAAGAAATGTGACTTCTTTGTTCTTACTCCATTGCGTATACCTGGCTGTAGTAGTAGTTGCCTTAATGAAGTCTTCATTTTGGTAACAGCAGAGACAGACACACAAAGTGTGTTTTTGTGTAGCCTATGTACATCGTCACCAAAACAAAAACAGTGTTAGTGGGAGGGAAAAGGAACCCATCCAAGAAGTGTGCACATCTCTGCCTGCTTTATGAATGTGTGAAAAAGTCCAGTGTTACTGATGTTATGAGTTAGCTGTGCTTGGAAAGAAAAAAAATCTGTCTTTATGACTGGAATTAAAGCCTTTCCCTTGGAAAAGCCTACCTGTAGTCATGCTGTTTGTTAAGCTGTGTCTCCATCGGCTTATTTCACTGCAATCTGGCAAACTTGAGGATGCAAAGCCTGTGTGTGGGCAGCAGACCAAGGCAAAAAAACCCTTATTTCTCTGCTGGGCACCCACACAGAAGCCACACATGTGCAGGCCCCAGCAGGGTGTTTCCTTGCTAGCCAGAAGTAGGAGATAAAAGATAGTCTGAAGAAGATGAGATGAACGTGATGTTCTGCATCGTGTTCTTAAAGGTGGCTATGAGGATTTTGAGGAGCTTCTTGTTCTGTGCTAATGTCTCTGTGGCTTTGTCCCTCAGAAGGGGGATGCCAAGTAGAGAACGTGTAAGAACAGCCCTGGGATTCCTACTAATTCGCCTGTATTTCTTGGCAAATTGGCCAGTTAACAGCTATACCTATCACATCCCACGCTCCTGGGACTGTAGGCTTAAGTTTTGACGCCTTAGTGTTATCTTAAGTGCTTTTGTAAACTCCACACCCTGTTCCTTAGTACTGCCTGTGAAAATGTGTCATGCCATTGAATTGTCTACCTGGAGATCCCTCCCTGTTGATCGTAATGGATCACTTTGATGGTCTGGGTGAAGCTGAATAGCCGTGACCTAAGAAGAGCTTCCTGACTTGCAAAGGGATCCCAGCAAACTGGTGCTGAAGGACGCTGGTGAAGCCTGTGGTATCTGTGTTATGATTTCCTCTCAGCAACTCACACTGGCTGTAAGAGGTGATGTCTTTGTGCTGCTGGATGGATGGGTGAGCACAGAGCCGCTGTTCAATGAGCAGGAATTCAATCCCTCCCCCCCCCCCCCCCCCCCCAGAAGAGTTTTCTGAGGACAGGAGGTTGAGGCCAGGCTCGTAACTGGCAGCATGTGAAGTCAGGTGTGTGATCTGATAGGAGCTGGCAGCCCTGGGGAAACACCCAGCCTTGCCAGGGAGCAATACCTGCCCTCACTAGGTCGGCACTAGGATGAAGCAGCCTTTGAAGTAGCTGTAAAATAGCTGCTGCAGCTCCAAATCTCTTTTGTGGCTGCACAGGGACCACTTCCAGCCTTGTCTCCGGAGAACATTTCCTCCCCAGAATGCTGAATAATGCTTAGCAGCTTAAGGCCACAGCTTGAGCGGTCACGTGCAGCTGGCTTTCAATGCAACGGTGAGGTTCTTCCAAGGCATGTGGTGAAGCAAACTGTGTGCTCTCAGCCCTCTGCTTCCCTCATTGTCATGCCTTGGAGACCAGCACGATGAGTTACGTTAGCTGTGATTAAGAAGTCAGCATCCACCCCGCTTAATGACACGATTACTCCACGCTTCCCTGAGCTGTGCAGAGCCTGTAGCAGCAATTGCAGTTGCCAAACACAGCCCAGTTTAACAGAACAATGTTTTCCTGGAGAATAAAAGTAGGACCTCACCCTGTCCTGGTAAGGCAGCATTTCCATGTGCTGACCCTTTCCATGTGCTTGTCTGAGCTTTGGTACTTGTGCTGGGTTCAGCTACAGCAGTCATTTTTTCTCCGTCTTAGTAGCTGCTGCAGTGCTGTGGTTTTGACTTTCAGCCTGGGAACAATGCTGATAACACCAATGTTTTTAGTTGTTGCTAAGTAATGTTTACTCTGACCAAGGACTTTCTCAGTCTCATGCTTTGCCAGAGAGGAGGGGAAGCCAGGAGGAAGCAGAGGCAGGACACCTGACCCAAACTGGCCAAAGGGCTATTCCATACCACAGCACGTCATGCCCAGTATATAAACTGGGGGGAGTTACCCGGAAGGCCCAGATCGCTGCTCGGGTCGGGCTGGGTATCGGTCGGCGGGTGGTGAGCGGTTGTGTCCTTTTCCCTTGTTATTCCTCTTATCATTATTATTGGTAGCAGTAGTGGTTTGTTTTATACCTTAGTTACTGGAGTGCTGTTATCTCAACCCGTGGGAGTTACATTCCTCCAATTCTCCTCCCCATCCCTCCGGGAGCGGGGGGAGGAAGTAAGAGGAGGGGGCAGTGATCGAGCGGCTGCGTGGTTCCAAGTTGCCGGCTGGGCTTGAACCACGACAGCACTTCACAACCAGGAAGCTGCCCACTGCGGTTAGCTTATCCTGCCTGTTGATCTGCAGTGTCTGAGCTGGGTAAAGACTGGGATCATTCTGCATAGTTGTCAGTAATTTTCTAGGAGTCATACTTTGCAGTTTAATTTGAAAGAGAAGTCTCTTCCCAGAGAGTCCTGATGCTGCACACATAGTGCCGAATGCTTCTCAGGTTAGATTCAGTCTGGGGGAAGAAGCAGAAGTCAGTGTGGTCTGCCTGTTGCCACCTATATGGTGTAAGGATGTACCTTATTATAGCCCCACCTGCGTGTGAGGATGAGCTCTTAGTGAGCGGTTGAGCTAAGGTGTCTTTATCCCTTGTCTGACTCCTGTGCTTTACATCAGCTTGCTGCAGGAGGTAACCTGGTCTAGGGGGTGGCTTCCCTCCAGCCCTGGTGGGTTTTTCTGCAGGAGATACTCTCTAAGCAAGCACTGCCTGCCGTGTCGGACAGCGCAGGAAACCCAGCCCCTGCTGCTGTCATGGGTGAGTAGCCAGTTCTTCCCTGCAGAACCAGCTGCCTCTTGCCCCTGTGGCAGTGAGCCAGATTGCCAGGTCCCGCTTCCTTCTCCAGGCAGAGACAGTGAGCTCAGCCACTCCTGCTGCCTGCAGGAGGGGAAGAGCAGCTCTTTGTGCCAAGAGCAGGCGGTCACTGCCACAGAGCAGTGGGAGCAGCTCTGTGAGGGTCCTGCCTAACAGGACCCTTCCTGCTGTGCTCCTCTACCAGCTCTGCCAACGTGGATACCCAGGGCACCTTCTTATGTATGTAATAATAAACAGGAAAAAAAGGTCAAACTAGCACTTTTGTCTTGTTTCCCCCTGGATTTGTCCTGGAGGTTTTAAAGCATCATTTTTCAAACAGGTTCACACAAAATCATAGAATCCCAGACTGATTTGGGTTGGAAGGGACCTTAAAGCTCATCCAGTTCTAACCCCCTGCCA
>NW_009916306.1:0-505 GCF_000696875.1 Nestor notabilis | reverse complement strand
ACCGCGGCCGGGGATGGGGCAGCCACAGCTCCTCTGGGCACCCTGTGCCAGCGCCTCAGCACCCTCACAGGGAAGAACTAAATCTCCCCTCTGTCAGGTTAAAGCCATTCCCCCTTGTCCTGTCCCTACAGGCCCTTGTCAAAACCTCCTCTCCAGATTTCTTGTCAGCCCTTTAGGCACTGGAGCTGCTCTAAGGTCTCCCCTTAAGGAACCTTCTCTTCTGCAGGCTGAACCAGCCCAGCTCTCTCAGCCTGTCTCCAGAGAAGAGCTGCTCCAGCCCTCAGAGCATGTCCATGGCCTCCTCTGGACTTGCTCCAACAGCTCCACGTCCCTCTTAAACGCTGGAGCCTCACACCTCAGGCTCCTCAGGAAGTACGTGGGCGCTTTTGCCAGCCCTTTCCAGCAGTGCAGCGGGGGCTGTGCCTCACTGTGTGCGGGGCGGTGTGCGGCGGCGGGGCTCACCCCTCTGCACAGGGAGGAAAGGGGAGTGTTGCGGGAGCACGAC
>NW_009916305.1:7495-9114 GCF_000696875.1 Nestor notabilis | reverse complement strand
TGCAAATAGGTGAAGCGGTTCGGGCCGTGCTGGGCTCTTGTGTGCCTGGTTGCTGCAGGTGGCAGTCGAGGCTTTGCCATGGCTCCATCCTCCCCACTGAGCCAGGATCCAGCTGCTCCCATCTCCATCCCCTTCCCAGTGCTGGGATCCAGCTGGAATGCCAAAATAATGCATGTCCTGGGTTGGGGTGAGAGCATTTAAATAGGGTCTTGCATTTACTGGACCAGGCAAGAGCTTTGTGGATATTTTGGATTATCACACTTAATCTAGGCTTCCCTTTCGTCGGAGCAAACGATGTGGGCTGATACTCCTGGTATGAAAAACAGGCTCCTGACCTCCTGGAAGCTTGGCAAGAGCAGGCTGCAACGGGGTGAGGATGAGGATGGTGCACAACGTGGTGAGGAGGGCACTGCCTGCCACTGGACTGGTGGAGCGGATCATGCTGCGGGCACCAGCTCTGCAGAGGTGTGGGTAAGTGCTAGAGCCCAACACCTATAATAATTTGCAGTAAGAGACTATTGCAAATTCAAACTTGAAAATCAATCCAGGTAAGGTGGTACTTCTACAGGAGGCATGATCCCAGGAGCGCCGGGCACCTTCAGCCATCAGTCCCGACAACACCATGAGTATTATTGCATAAATACCACCCAAAAGAGAAGGGCAGCAGTTTGCCAGGAGCTATCAAAGTCTGCTTATGAGAAGCAATGGCTTCTGAACTGTTCCTGCTTGTGTCTGGCCAGTGTCGGTGTGCATGCCTGGGAGCCCAGCCCGTGCCATCGTGGTGGGACTGGTGACATTCGGTTCTCCAACCTGGCTCAGACAACTCCAAAAGCAGCAGCTTGGGCTGTCAGGACGTGGCTTGTAAACAAGTTCATTCAATAGGTCATTGGCTTCTTCAGGTGGCCGCTTGGTCACAGTGCGGGAGGTGGCTGCAGGACCTAGTGCTCCTCTGGCCAGAGCCCACCCTGGGATGGAGCTGAGCCGGTGGGCTCCACTGCTGTAAGGGAAACCGGGATGGGTCAGTCACTGTTGGTTGTGCCTGTGTCTCAGAGGGGAGATGCTCCAGGCTGACCCCCAGCACCACTGCTCTGGTGCTCTGCTGCTGCATCTTGGAGCAGTGGGTTTAGGTTGCCGCCTGCACCCGATGTCAAGAGGCCACTTGTTGGCTGGTTACTGACCTGGGACTGAGGAGGGGTGCTCGGCTGATGGCAGACGGGGGGTACCACCTGCAAAGCAAGGCATACTGTGCATCCAGCATCCCAGCACCCACAGGGGACTCGCTCCAAGCCAGCGGGATCAGTAGTGGTTTGGGCAGGGCGTTGGGAAGAGGTAGGTGCTACACTGTGCAGCTGGTTTTAGTTGAGCTAAACACTACTACCAAAACCAACCCACCAGGCCATGAACTGCAGCCCAAGCACAGGTCCCACCACATCCCTCCTCCTCTGCAGCAGTTTCTGCAGTCGGGTCCCCCCACGTTCAGTGGTGCTCACTGTGGCAGGGCACCCACACGTTACCTTCCCGACAGGTCGGTCCCGTGTACCCATGCAGACAGAGGCACTGGCCATTGCGAGCGTTGCAGTAGGAGCTGCTGGGGGCACACTGGCAGGGCAGGCTGCAGC
>NW_009916305.1:5865-7422 GCF_000696875.1 Nestor notabilis | reverse complement strand
CTGGGCAGGATGGAGCAGGCACTTCCCACCGTGCAGCAGGCAGAGCCTGTGGGGCAGCCTGAGCGCAAGGGAAAGGCAGAGATTTTGCCTTTCCCCCCCTACTGCTCTTGAGCCCTGGTGACACAGGACATCCCAAGGCTAACAACGTGTTCCTTCTGCATTTGATCTCCAGCCTTTTGACTCTGGAGAGCTAAATGCGAGGGCATTGGAGGCTGGGGGAGCATTTGCATTCAGATCTGACTACAAATAGAGGCTGGCGAGGTGACCGCTGTTGAGATGCCCTCGCACTGCTCTGCGGGACACGCACAAAAAAAGAAAGCCCCCTTCCGTGAGAATTTAGCTCCTCAAGCGGGGGTTTGCATCCACTTTAGGGCCCCTGTCCCCCCTTCCCGAGCACTGCTTTGACTCACCTGAGCCACACTTGCGGCCGGTTTTTCCCGGGGGGCACAGGCAGTGCCCGGTGGCTGGGTTGCAGGACGCGTTGCCGACGCAGTCACAGAGCTGCTGGCATCCCTCGCCGTACGTTCCCTCCTTGCAGCCTGTTTTCAGAGGTCAGATACGGCACGGGCAGTGCGAGATCCCACCTTGGGATCCTGCCTGTTCCTGGGAGGAGGACGGGTACCTGTCTGGCAGCGTCCCGGGGGGCACAGGCAGTGCCCGGTGGCTGGGTTGCAGGACGCGTTGCCGACGCAGTCACAGAGCTGCTGGCATCCCTCGCCGTACGTTCCCTCCTTGCAGCCTGTTTTCAGAGGTCAGATACGGCACGGGCAGTGCGAGATCCCACCTTGGGATCCTGCCTGTTCCTGGGAGGAGGACGGGTACCTGTCTGGCAGCGCTCGCCGTGGAGCCCGGCGGGGCCGCGGCCGCGGCCCGGGGGGGGGGCCCCGGACCCGTGGCAGCGGCCGGTGACGGGGTCACAGCCTGCTCCATGCTCACAGTCGCAGCGCTCCCGGCAGCCCGCTCCATGGAAACCCGGGGGACAACCTGGGATGGAGCCAGGTGCAGAGCTCGTTAAAGCACTGCTGGGGTGAAGCCAGGCTCAGCTGTAGCTGTCTCTGCAGCAAAGCCTCCATCAGCCCACCAGAGAGAAGCAGTGAGCCTTCCTCTTCGAGCAGAGACCAGGTGTATGCAGTTCTCTCTGAGAGTGCCCAGGTGCATGGAGTTGTGCTTAGTGGTCCTGGGCAGGGCTACCTGCTTCCTGCAGCACATGTGGTTGTGGAGCACAAGTGGTTCAGCTCCAAAGCATTTACCTGGCTACCCACCCCTAAGCTGTGCAGTGGTGATGTGTGTGCTCAGCTGCCTTGGGAAAGCACCTCCGTATAGTGAATAGAATAGAGAATAGAAATTACCTTGTCTGTGACTACTCTGCTACCTGGGAAGGATTTGCTGCAAACACCGATAAGAAAAGAAGAGCCCAGCGCTACACCCAGACACGTGTGCGACTGCAGCGGGTCACAGCTTGGTCCTGTGCTCCTGCTCTCTGGATAAGCTTTAGAAAACCACACCCATTGCAAAGGCAGGGGGGGGTCCGCTGAGCAAACCACTAAGACGCGCACA
>NW_009916305.1:4251-5657 GCF_000696875.1 Nestor notabilis | reverse complement strand
GGGACAGCCCGAGCAGGCTCAGTGACTGGGCCAGTGCAGACCATGCACTGAAGTCGGGGTTACCTGACTCGCAGGACTCCCCGGTCCACCCGGGCGCACAGGAGCAGGAGCCGCTGGCTGCGTGGTACAGCCCCCCGTTGCGGCAGGGGTGGCAGCCCCCCCCGAACCGTTGCTCCTCACAGCCTGCGGGACCAGAGGCAGTGGCGCACACAGTGCTCCAGGCAGGAGCACCCAGCACAGGCAGAGCTCTCTGGGTAAGGAAATCCGTTCCCACCCAGGACCTTTTCCATCCCGCTGCCTGAACGCCTGCACGTACTGGTGATATTTACCTTGCTCACAGGTGGGACCAGTTCTTCCCGGTGGGCAAATGCAGTCTCCGGTGATGGGGTGACAGGTAGCACCTTCCCCGCAGGAGCACACCCGCGCACAGTCCTTGCCATACCGACCAGCCGGACATCCTGGAGGGAGGGAAAGCTTGAGCCACCTCGGTCACACCAGGCACACGTGGCTGGAGAGGGAAGACTTCACAACGGAAGGTGAGTAAAGCCATGGGGAGGCAGGAGGAGTCCACAGCCCTGTGCAGCGCAGCTGACAGGCTAGAAGAGCTTTAGGTTTCCTTCTGCTGGAGGAGTGAAGCATTTTTAGCAGCAAGATGGCAATAGAGTGAGGCAAAGGCTGATGTGCCAGGCCCTTCACAGTGGAATCATTTTGGCATAGAGCAGACAGAGCAAGAAAATGTTTTCATGGTTAAGAAAGACAGTAAATGAGATGCACTCCCACACTTCGGCACTGCGGAACCAGCCTGTGCCAAAGCAGGGTGCCATTGCTGACAGTGCAGGTTGTGAAGTGACACAAGGAGCTGCTCTCCAGCTGATGGAGCAGTGCAGGATTGTCACCTGCAGGGCTGGCAGCCTGGCTCTGCGCAGGATTTGCACCCACCACCATTCACCTCCTGTCAGCTCATCCCTGGCTGGGTCGGTCACTCACCGATGCCGCAGTCAGCGCCGATGTAGCCCGCGGGGCAGTGGCACATCCCTGTGGCAGTGTCACACAGGGCCCCGTTCTTGCACTCACACGGCCTTTCACAGTTACGGCCGTACCACCCAGGGGAGCACTCTGCGGGAAGAAGGAAACGGTGCCTAAAAGGGAGAGAACCTGGTGCAAACACCCTGGAAAAGTCCACCACGTGCCTTCATGGAGGCACTTCATCCAAGAGGAAGCAGCCGGCTCTGCTGGAGGTGGGTTTGTGCCAGGCTCACACAGCCAATAGGTTTCTGATCCACTCTGAGCTGCTCCAAAGCAGTCATGAGTCAACCAGCTACAGCAATGCGCCAACTCGCACGCACACATCCCTTCCATGAGCTGCTTGTGGCAGATGTGACCCAGACACCACAGGCCCCCCCCCG
>NW_009916305.1:0-4188 GCF_000696875.1 Nestor notabilis | reverse complement strand
AGGAGCCAAAGAAACAGAAAGCATTCCTAAACAGTCTCATGGCAAACAAGCGGCAATGCCAAGCAGCTTCGGAGTGTGCAAAACCTCTCTGCTGAAGATATACGTGGGAAATATCCTTCAATTCCAAAGGAAAATGGCAAAAGTCCCCAGCCTGAGTGCGGATGAGGGTGATGGTTTGTTTTCATGAACTCCTACTCGCAATTAGTCAGCGAGCGGCACGACGGAGGTCAGAGCCTCTCGTCTGAGTGCAGGACCAGGCTTGGACAAGGCAGCAAGTGAACGCTTGCCTGGATGGCCTCAGCTCCTGAGCTGCAAGAGCTGGGCAACGGCTAAGAGCAGCGTGAGAAGAGACCTCAGCCATGCCAGTGAAGGCATTGCCTTTGGGCAACCATGGCAAGAAACCAGGACTGGCAGCCCAGCAGAACCTGTGCTTGAGGCCATCGCCAGTGAGCCACGCTCACCGAGCTGCGGCTTCTACAGCAGCCACCCCAGAGCCATCCTGTGCCAGGTGATGGCTCAGCACCAGCACCAAGCCTTCAGGACAAAGCAAAGGGTCCGTAAAGCAGCGGAGGGATGGAGAGGACTCACCCAGCTGGCAGGTTGGGCCGTGGAAGCCAGGGGCACAGATGCATGCCCCGGTGACCGGGTGGCACTCCTGGGTGGCTCCAGCACACTGGCAGATCTGGCCACAGCCCTCACCAAAGGTCCCCGGCAGGCAGGCTGTCAGGAGAGAGGGCACCAAACTCGGATCATGTAGCAGGAGGTATCCCACCCCTCTGTGCAAGGCTTTTCCCCCTTTTTATTTTAAGTCAGGATTTAGGAAGCTCTTTAGCCAGTGGGAGTCCTCTGCCAGTCAAAAAGCAAAGGGACCCACATGCAAATGGTCTCTTGACTCCAGGAAAGCCTTGGATTGAAAAGAAAACTGAGTACTTAAAGGCATTAGTTGCCTTTTGCGGTGCTAGCCTGACCGACCTTCATAATCCCACAACCTCCCATCCCCACACACACAGACATGGCAAATACACCCCCGTTCTCTGGGTAAGGAATGTGCTCACATGCCTCTGGCCCTTCCAGACTTGCTCATACCCACAGGAGCTCATTTTAATACTGATTTATTGCTAATCCTCTGGATAAACACACAGCTCTGATTTCCCACTTGGCTCCCTCTGCTTTGCTAACATTGTGCAGGCATGCACCCAGCTGCCAAGATGCAAGTTGCTCCTTGGCACCGCTCGCTCTTGGGGTATTTTTTTCCTTGTTTTTCCTTTTTTCCCCTCTATTTTCTGCAGCAGTTGCTTGACCCATCCCATCCCAGAGCCTGTCAGTGGAGCTGGAAAAGGCTCGCTCCCATCTTCCTACCCTTTTCACATGCAGAGCCTGTGAATCCTGGCGGGCAACCGCACCGGCCAGTGATGTGATCGCAGGGTGCTCCCCGGGGACAGGAGCAGCGGCTGGCACAGCCCTTCCCGAAGGAACCTGGCAGGCAGGCTGTGGGAAAACAAGCAAAGGGGATTCTGTTGTGGCTGCCCCATCCCTGGCAGTGTTCAAGGCCAGGCTGGGCACAGGGGCTTGGAGCAACCTGCTCTAGTGGAAGGGGTCCCTGCCCGGCGGGGTCGTGTGGCTGTGCCATGAAGGGATGCTGCCGCCTCACCTTTCTCACAGCGCCGGCCCCTCCAGCCGCGGGGACAATCGCAAGCACCAGTAACGTGATGACAGGCCACGTTGTCCCCACAGTCACAGTGCTCTTCACAGCGTGCCCCAAACAGCCCCTCTGGACAAGCTGCAGAGACGCAAACATGGGAGAGATGACAAGTTACACACAAAAGGTGATGTAGGTCTTTTTGCACTGCAGTTTCTGCAGGCACACACTTGATTTCTGTCCCTTTCACTCCTGCCAAGCCAGAGCGGCGCTGTGGCAAGACAAGTGACATCTACCACCAGCAAAGGCACTATTATTTTGCTATGCCACTGTACTATTATGGGAAGCACTGCGGCAGAGCCAACGGCTCTTCTTGCCTTTCGTTTGGTGGTGATGGGCTGCACCAGCCATCCTGCATGGGGGCTGCCATCCCTCTCCCACCCCATATGTGCCATGGGGTGGGAAATGGCTGCATAGGCCAGACCTGAGCACGTGCCCACTGTGCATGGGAACACGAGTGTCTCGGCAGCATCACCAGTCAAATCCACGCAGGGTACACGGGTGCGCAGTGTAATGCTTGTGGTCACAATTCATGGTGAAAGTCTCTGTTCAACTGTGCCACATAGTTTTGGAAGTGTTATTCCTGGCACTGTCCAACGGGAGCTGGGTGCCAGCACAGTGTGTTTGGATCATCGTTTAGTTTTGCTGCTGCTTTTCCTGCTGTAGAAGCAGCTGGTCTGTAACGCAGCAGCAGAACACTGCGTGTGCAGTACCGGCGCCGTGCAGAAGCGAGCACTGCAGGAGCAGAATCCATGAACCTCATTTTCACTTCTGCCTCATGAATGAATGCAGCAAACTCGGTAAGTCCCTGTGCAACCGTCCAAACAGGCTGCTCGGCCACGCAGGGGATGAGCCTGTACATGCAGCTGTGGCGGGAGGTGGCTGCTCCGTGCACACAGCCAGGCAGGTAGTGGCACATACACAGTTTGCAGTACAGCGCTGTGGGAAGCCAAGAGGGTGATTTGAGCGCTAAAAAACCCCAAACGTGTAATTTCTGCATTTGTGGGTGGGTTTTTAATTAATTTTTGTTGAAAGAAATACTAAAAGTGAACCTATGGGTGAGCTCAGTGTGAGCACCTATGGGCAGGGTGAGACAGGGAAGGTCCCCAGGGTGTGATGGCCAAACACAGGGACACTTGGGAGCCAAAACCTCCCAGTGCCCATCCTTCATAATGTCCAGCCCAGCAGCTTGATGCTGCCTCATGATGAGGGACCTCGGTGCTGGGGATTCTGGGTTTTGGGAGAGCGTGACATGACTCTGTGAAGGGACGATGCACCTGAGGATGTGGCTGCTCGCCCTTGGCTGGCAGCAGAACTATCTGCAACCTCTGGAAGCAGAGGCATGGCCAGGCAGGAACACTGAGAGCCCTTTGATGAGGCTAGTGCTGCAGTGGGCAGCTCCCTTATGCCACATTTAGCTGGCAAGTAACAGCATTGGACTAGGACATGCCTTTTACACCGTAATATAAGGAACATGCCAGGCTGAGATGTCATGACCCCTGAAAGGGAAGAAGCTTGTGGATTTCTTCTTGATGTGCTGATACTTGATGAAGTCCCTGTTGCTGCTCTTAGTAAGGCAAATAACCTTTTCAACACTTCCTCATAGTAGAGGGATTGCCAGGGTACGTGTTACATTTAAAGATAAGGTGAGCACAGGAGCCTGCCGAATGACAGATGTAATTATTTGCTGGGGCTTCAGCCAGAAGCCAGGGATTTAGGGTCTGTATAATCAGGGAAGTGTAGAAGAAAGACTGGAAAGCTGATCTTTTGTTACTCTTAAACTAAACAGGACAGAGGAAGCAGCTGCCCTGCCGTGTGCTCCTGCTTGGAGGCTGTGCCTCTGGGGACCCCATCCCTCTCCCCAGCACCATCGCAGGCTGCTGTGTGGCCTGTCTGTGCACCACGGCTTTAGAACAGCCCTCAAGAGAAAGCAGAAAGCACAAAGATGGGCAAAGCCAGGGCACGCAGCGGAATCACAGCACCCATGAGCCCTCTCTGCAGCGTTCTGCTCTGATGCAGAACAAATGCAGCACTGACGCAGCACCAAGACACTAACGCAGCACCAATGCAGCACCAGGCACTGATACATCTCGGATGCAGCACCAGGACACTGATACAGCTTGGATGCAGCGCCAGGACACTGATACAGCTCGGATGCAGCACCAGAACACTGATACAGGTCGGGTGCAGCACCAGAACACTGATACAGGTCAGGTGCAGCACCAGGGCACTGATACAGCTCGGATACAGCACCAGGCACTGATACATCTCGGATGCAGCACCACGAATCCAGCACCAGGCACTGATACATCTCGGATGCAGCACCAGGGCACTGATACAGCTCGGGTGCAGCACCAGGCACTGACACAGCTCGGGTGCAGCACTGCTGCATCACGCCGTGCCCACGTCTGCCCCCAGCCCCACTCACGGCTCTCGCAGCTCTCTCCGGTCCAGCCGGGCTGGCAGGCGCAGAGCCCCGTGCGGCGGTC
>NW_009916304.1:38532-39175 GCF_000696875.1 Nestor notabilis | reverse complement strand
CAGCAAAGGGGCTGTGCGCAATGGCGAGGGCACGGTGAGGTTGCTGGGCACTGCCAGCAGAAGCGGTTGTGTGCTTGGGGGGCTGTGGTGGGGAATCACAGACCGCGTGAAAGGTTGGGTTGGAAGGGACCTTAAAGCTCACCTAGTTCCAAGCCCGTGCCATGGGCAGGGACACCTTCTGCTAGAGCAGGAAGGAGCAGCATGGGCTGGTTTGGGGCGGTGGGGCAGCCTGGTTTGTGCTGTCTGCTGGCACAGACAGGTACATGGATGTGGCTGAAGAACAGCCGAAGGGGGCCAGATCATTTGGTAAAAAGAAATCGCACAGGGCAGCCGATCCCAGACAGGTAGTCCAAAGGAATGTTAGTAGGGAAAAAACCCCACACGGAATAGAGTCAACTGGAAGAATGCTGGAAGGTTCCAGAGAGCATCTTAGAGCAGCTAAAGTACTTAAAGGGGCCAACAAGAAATCTGGAGGGGGCTTTTGGCAAGGGCCTGTAGTGACAGGACAAGGGGGAATGGATTTAACCTGACAGAGGGGAGATTGAGATGAGCTGAGGCAGAAGTTCTTCCCTGTGAGGGTGCTGAGGTGCTGGCACAGGGTGCCCAGAGAAGCTGTGGCTGGCCCCCCCCTGGGAGTGTTCTA
>NW_009916304.1:33051-38497 GCF_000696875.1 Nestor notabilis | reverse complement strand
TGCCTGTGGCAGGGGTTGGAGCTGGATCAGTCCATTTATGAAAACCAATAACTCTTCTACTGTCATTCTCCTTGGTTCAGTCCTCTTGACCGGTGAAGGAGCCCCACATCAATGCTGTAGCACTTGGACAGCAGATAATGAGTTCTTAGCAGAGGTCTCCTCAGGACCTCTCCCTCCATTGACCCATGGATCTCTGTGGGCTACAACAGAGGTCTCCTGCATTGTTTTCTTTTCTGTTAGTAACAAGCCTTAGAGGAAATCTTACTGTGGCCCTGAAAGCTGCCGTTTATTCAGAAACAGGAAAGGAACAAGGATGTTGACACTCAGCCAAAATGGATTATTTTTCTGTAAATGAGGCAGAATTTGCCAGCATTTGTGTTTAGGATGTAAATTATTTTTCAGAGCTTTCCAGGTCTCCCGCAGATTCTGAATGGGAAGAGAAAAGACTCCTTTTGATCAAGAGATGATTGAATTGTTGGTCTGGGGAGTCAGCTTAACTTCTGCTAGAAGGGCTGGAGATACAAGAGCACAGATCTGATGTGATCGCAAAGGTGCTTCATGCAGAGAAGGGCGGTAGCGAATCTGAAAACATTCTTTTGGAGACGGTCACTGAATGGCTCCTCTTTAGCCTCTGGACCACCTGCTTTGCTGGCTAAACCTACTTCCTTGGCACCAGTGTTCAGAGAGTTCGGGCTGTACCATTGCAAACAGAAAAGTGCATTTAGTATGCTGTGCATACAAGTATCTCTGCACCAGTTCTTTGGCTTTCCTTTGTTAAAGGCATCAGCAACTCAAAAGCCCTTCAGGACGAAAGGGAAACTTTCTTTGAGGTGGTCCAAGCCCCCTGTCAAACCATCTGAAGATTTTTAGCAGCTTTGTCTCGGGCTGTTTTTGAGGCAGGAGCCAACAGCAGCACAAGATCCTGTTTCTTGCTGTGGGAAGGAGCATTATCATGTGCACCACAGCAGATCTTGCTGTACTTGCTGAATCCTAATGTGGTTGCTGGGCACAGTCATTAGTCTTGTCTTTTACAGAGGGAACTAAGTGAGCCCCAGAGGAGGATGAAGCACTTCTGAGGAACTCTTCTGAGTAGCATTTCTGTTTCCTTGGGTCCTGCTTAATTAAGGGCAACCAAGGGTAAATGAACAAAGGGTGTTTCATTTGAGCAACACTTCCTTAAGAAGCAAGAGGAGTAATTGACCTGCAGTTTTCACTTTTCCCCATAGACTAGATGCAGCAGGACTGATTTCCAGACAGTAAGATCAGTCGGAACCGCAGAGGCTTGGTTCTTCACCAAACCAGGTCACTGTCGCCCTCTTTTCCCAAAGGAAAGAAGGGCCCTGAGGCAAGTGTTAAAACTCATTTCAGTAGGAAGCATTCACCCTGTGTTACTGCTTAAAAGTTTAGGGTTCCCCTTGGGAAACAGATGGAAGCAGCAGGGATTTCTGTTGGACTAAAGAGGTAAAATGAAGCGAGAGAGTTGCTGTGGAGGTCTTTTGGGTCATTTGTCTTTTTACTTATCCTCATTATCCGTTTATGCGGCCTATCAGAGTCCCCTGGTTCGGCAATGCTATTAGACTCAATTGCAACTTCTGGCTTATGGATAGAGCCTCATCCCCCAGCAAAGCACCAGAAGGCTTACCAGGGAATGTAGCCATGTACAAGACTCCATCTGGAAAGATGTACTCAGAAAAGTAGAAACTGAGAAATTAGCTCTGTTTGGTGCGTAATGATTGAACTGTGCATTTTGCTGGCACTTACATTTCCAGACCACAGAAGGCTCTATAAAAATCACTAAACAACTGTCCTTCTTCCACAGGCAAAAATACCATTAGCCATATTTTATAGCTGGGGTAAAGGCAGAGGTTACCGAAGGTGAGATAACTCTGGGCTAAAAATGTTCAGCATCCAAGATGAGGAAACAGGACAGCTATCCCTGGACAGCTGCCTAGGGACAGCTGCAGGGTAGCTGTGAAAAGATATTGCTTCCTCAGTGTGCGACCTTGTCTGCTGCTTGTTCAGGTCCTTGTCCTCTGGTGGTTTTCTCAGAGTGGTCACGAACAACTGGAGTACTTCATTTTATCCTATTGATGGTGGGGACTGAAGTGCATCTTTTCTAGTATGGCGGAAAGCTGAGAGTGACAAAGGCAGGATGGGATGGGAGTAGAAGGGTAGGAAAGTACCTGAGAGAAGGGATAAGGGCTGTATGTCATGTATGTGTTACACTGAGTCACTGGTGGAGGAGCTGTAATTGTTATATGTCTCCATTGACGTGGTGGCATTAACACATAAGGAAAATGTGGTGAATCCTGAGGACAAACAGACATCTCCTCTAGGAATACATCAGCTACTTTTCTTCCAGGGGTCTCCTTGTGAAGGATTTGAAACGATGATGTTGAGTGCAACAGCTCCTCCTCTCACTGTTTCACTTACTTGAGCTATCTCAAGTGTTCATTGTCCTTTAACATTTTTCCAACTTTCTCAGCTTCAGGTTTTACACAGGTCAATATAAGATTCATTACAACTCTTCTGAGCTGGAGGGTCAGCCGTCTGGGTGGGTGGGCTAATCAAGAGTGGGGCAAAAGCTGTAAGGAATGGTTTCATGAGGCTTCGTTGCAAACCAGGAAGAAGCAATCAACTAAAACTTTTCTAGGGTTGCTCTTAGCCTAGGCAATACATTATTAGAGCCAGAAGTCTTTATAGCCTTTTTGTGGCTGTGCCTTTATTTTATATGCTGCCTGGTAAGAAAGCATTTATCTGCCTAAGCCACCCTGTCTTCTCATTCCGGTGTTGTTTCTACACGTATTTTCTTCAAATACCTCTTAAAGGTCCTTTACACAGATATTTTTTTTTCTTCCTTTGCTCCCCAGGATGTGGACAAGTTCTTCGGGCTTCTAGAGGTCAGATTTTGCTGGAGGGTTACCCACTGAACGCACGATGCGAATGGACTATTCATGTTCAAGCTGGATTTAACATTGAATTAAGGTAGGTCATACTGACTTCTAGCCAGCACTAGTTTCAGGTGGACATCGGGGCATGTGGATCACCAAGAGTCAATGATGGTCCACAGGTGGGAGCCCTTGGGCAGTGAAGGTATGGCCATCACTTTGCATTTGGTACCTCAGCTCTTTCCCCTGGTCTAGCTTGTGATGGGCACAGATCATCCACTGTGCAAATTATCAGTGCTGTGCCTTCAATTCCCATTTAGGACAGCTGTATGCTAAGGAGAGTTTCTCAGGTACTGGGCACAGTGTATCTCTCTAGAGGTCTCTTCAAGACATTGACACCAAGACACCCAGTGTTTTCTGAAGAGTGTAGCAGGCTGAACTAAGACATTCTTTGAAGAAAACCTGAAGGAACATTTTGATACGATTTCTCATGCCAGGAGAGTTGCCCATGGGACCTGCCTTGTATTTAGCCTACATTTTCCCTCTCTTATTTCTTTCACTCCTTTTACCAGCCCTGTCCTCTATCACCCTCAGTTACTCCTGTTACCATTCCTGTGTCTGGAGCATATGACCGGTTCTCCTGCAAGTCATCACTCCTCTGATCTGTGTGTGCTTAGACCTGTTAGCCCACTGCTGCTGACTCAATCTCACACTTCTTGATGGGGTATCCTGCCTAGCGCAGGAGAACCTCTATTTGGGGTAATTAATACTGTTTTTACGTGTGTGTAGCAGGGAGCTCACGCATGCAGCAGGAACCTTGGCAGGGGATTGTATTCAAAACCCACTAACTAATATGATAAAAACAGTAGCTAAAGCCTTCACATCAATATTTCACCAGCCTTGGACCCCAGGCAAAAGAATGATGATAGATACACAAATAGATTTCTTCCAGTATGTTTAAAGAGAGACTTAATAAGAGGAAATCAATTGAATAGAGAAGAGCTTGTAGCATTCCCATACTAATAGCTTTTTTTCAGATTGCAAAGGCAAGCCTTTTATGCAGTTATGAGTAGCTGCAATTATAGAATCATAGAGTCGTAGACTGGTTTGGATTGGAAGGGATCTTAAAGCTCATCTAGTTCCAACCCCCTGCCACAGGCAGGAACACCTTCCACTGGACTACAACTAAGCACGCTACTAGAATCTTCCTTCTGGGTCTGCCATCCATGCCAAATCATTCCCTTCACTGCATGTTCATATAAAAGTGTTGGTTCCTTCCGTGGTTGCTAACTCTGCTTAGAGCTGTAGTGCACAGCCAGCGTTGTGCTGAATAAGCACAACTGCTAACAAAGGAACTCCTTTCTTCATTCTCTCTGTGCACAAATCCTGTTTGCTGCCACTCTGATGGCTTGCAAGGGCAGGGGTGGGGACAGCAAGATACAGAAGGGGAATAAAGTGGTTTGTGTCTGCTCGTATAGGGCAGGGAGAGCAAAACTCTCAGGAGCACAGATAAATCTTCCCTTGCTTCAGGCTGCGCCACAAGGTCCTTTGGGGGTTGGCTAAGCAGAGCTGGTTTGATAAATGGTGCACAGATTGTGGTGGGGGTTTGTTTTTTCTTCTTTTCTCCAGCCTTTTTTTTTTTCTGTGGGTTGTGATGTGTAGGCTCCCTCATCCCGAGCCATGGCGGGGATGTCATACCACAGTAGCAGTAGCTCACAACTTTCATTCATTTTCTTTAATGCCTCAGCAGAGATACGGTTTTACATGTTTTCCATTGGCTAGAAGCTTTCCTCAGAGGGGTTGGTGAATGTATTCACACTGCAGGCACATGAAACCAAGACAATACTTCGCATTGCATTTGGTATCTGACCACCTGTAGCACTAAATTAGTTTCGTAATATCCAAGAGTATTATACTATAGCTACAGTTTCACAGGTGAAGGAACTTAGGTTAATTACATTGCCTGTACCTGTGATTTAAACAGCAACAGACCTTGTGGTCTGTAAAGGATCCCATCAACTGGGCTGTAGCCAGGAGGTTTTGAAAAGCTTTGGCAGGTTTCCTGACCTGACAGTTATGAGTGTAAGTTATGAGATCCCATTGGTACAGTGTATCTGCTTCTATGCCAAGTTAAATAAAATGCAAATCAGACCCCCCTATGCTTTTCACACCTTCCACTTTGTCTTCATAATTTTTTAAGCAGAGAAAGCAAACAATTAAAACAGTATTTTGTGTATGTCTCCTTCATTCTGTGCTTTAACTCTGTGTGAGAATCTCTTGATATTCTTTGGTCAGGAACACACTGCTAGACAGTTTTACCTTTACATCTATAAATAATTCTACTCCCATCACAGAGAGGGCATTCCTTCTGTACTTACACACATAATTCTTAATTTTAATCAGAAATGTGCCAGTTTGCAGAACCAGTAAATATTTTTAGGATTGAGTGAGGATAAACTGTAGCCTGATAAGTGTGATAAGGGTGAATGGGTTAATTTGTATAGCTCTGTAACTTCCATAAGAGTAGATACCTGCAGTATGATCTGCCACGGAAAGAG
>NW_009916304.1:0-33020 GCF_000696875.1 Nestor notabilis | reverse complement strand
GGTGTAGCGTATAACCTGATGCCTGTGAGGATGCCTCTGGCAAACCTGACAGAACTAGAATTCAACTTATACATTTTATGCAAAGCTAAGTTGAATTAATGTTTCTCTAATGCATATATAAAGCAGATGCCATTTTTGGTTTTGCTCTGCATTCCACCAGATGATTTAAAAAATGAGGTGCTCTGCTCCATTGGTGGGGCTCTGCTCCATTGGTGTAGCTTCCTGCAACTGCTCATTCATTTCTCTGTAGTGTGTAGTGTGCTCCTGATGCTCTAAAACCAACCATACGACCTGAACAAAGGTGACTGAGTGGAGAAACCTCTTAATTCATCTCACGGGTTGTCGAAGAAAGGTCATTTCACATAATATGGGGGCCTCCTTTACACGGGGTCTGAGTCCCCAGGAGAGAAGTGCAGGAAATAGGGTCCAGTACTCTCTTGCCTTTTCAGACTCTGAGATCCAGCAGCACATCCAAAATTTTTCTCACCTCTTTGGTGTGAAAATGAGGTCTTTGCAAATCACTAGGCCCACACTGGAACAGGCGATGTGAGAGACTTTGCCTAATCCTAAACGCTTTTGTCTGTGGCATTAGGTGTTCCCAGGAAAACTAAACACACAACAAGTTTCATTTATAAAATAGTCTGCTGAACAGTCAGCAACATGGCATCTCCAGGCCCACATCTTCTCATTCATATCTGCTGTACCAAGGCAGGGTCCCACACCCCTGGCCAGTGCTCATTCTCCAGAGGCACTTGGTGTTTCTCCCTCTCTTTCTCATTCATATTCTGGTGGGATGCTTTGGCTCTGTGCTCCATCGAATCCAAACAGCACTATATGACATTGCTGTTAATGAACAGGAGCCTCGTGCAGTGGCTGATTAAAAGCTAGGAAAGACAGACATTGTGGGAAAGGTCTTTAAATATTTTCCTTCTGCACTAAGTCCTGTCCTTTATTTCTTCTTTCTCAAAAGAAGGGCAAGTGCCAAACATTGAGAATTTATTACCATTTTGCTTTCTGATGCAAAACATGCTGTAGTGTTTCGGATTCCCTTTCTCTGCTTATTTCTGCTCCTGTTAGATCCCCAAGCTTTCCTCGTGTCCCTAATTGCTGACTTCTGAACATCACAATGTAAACAGCTTTTGAGCCTTGGTCTTTGATACTGTCACTTTTGATACTTAGAGAAATAGAACAATTTTTAGCAAACAGCCATATAGAAATATGCCCCCTGCAGTGTCTGACCCTGGATGAAAGTTCTACCACTGTAACATGTTTAGGGACCAGATGCATGTGAATACACTGTATGGCTTCAATTTAGACTTCACTGTTCTGACACTTAAATATTATCATGGAGCAACTGGCTTCCAAGGATCCTGATGCAAAAGTTGAGAGGAAGCAAGGGGGACTTCATGTGATTAGGGACTTGTTGATTCATTGAAGGGGGGCAGCACAAACACAACTAAACAAATCAGAGCCAGGGTGCACAGGTGAGAGTATGCAGCCTGACTGTGTGTCCTTGTACCCCAAGATTTTCCATGCTGAGCCTGGAGTTTGACTACATGTGCCAGTATGACTATGTGGAGGTCCGTGATGGGGACAATTTGGACAGCCAAATAATTAAGAAATTCTGTGGAAATGAGAGGCCACCTCCCATCCGAAGCACTGGGTCTTCACTCCATGTCCTCTTCCAGTCTGATGGATCCAAGAACTTTGATGGATTTCATGCTGTCTTTGAAGAAATTACAGGTAAAATAATCCAAAAGTGGAACATGCCGCTCATTCTCATTAATTCAATTGCATTAATCTCTCTCCCTGTTTTGCTTCATTAAAAACTTTCGTGCTGTGTTGCCAACAGCAACTTACACAAAGTCAGTGCAGGGAAGGTTCGAAAGCCGTTAGATGACATACGAATTCGAGGCTTTTCTAACAAAGACTGAATTCCTTCTACCTGTGAGAAGAACAAGCACATCAGCCAGCACAGAAAAGCTGCTGTTTTGTGAGACTTTTTTGTTTGAATCTGAGCAGTAAGAGCACAGAAGGAAACGGAGGAAGGGACATGTGCATCTGCAATTGCAGAATTGCTCAATGCTGTGGGCAGGAGCAGAATCACTGTCTCAATTAGCAAAAACCTGATGTGAAGCCTCATAATTAGCTCAGAAAAAATGCCCTAACGTGACTCTTGTGTTGGCTCACGTGTCATGCCATTAGAGCTTAAAAAAAAGTGTGTACAAAGGACAGATTATTTTCTTGAAGGAAAAGAAAACAGAGGCATTTTCCATGGTGTGATGAACTCAGTGTTATGAAGGACAGAAGCAGGGCTCCAGAATTGCTGTGGTTTTGTCAGAGCTCAGTGCTCACGTCCCCCACACCGCTTTCATAGTTTCTTCCTGGCTGCAAAATAACGTTGGAAGTGTAGCTGGTGAAGCAGCCTCTGCACAGTTCCTACATCTTCCTTATTCAGCTGTGTAGGGAATTTTGGTCAAATCTATCCACAGCACTCCTGACACAGAAGGCTAATCAGAGCATGCTGCTTCCACACAGATAAACCCTGCAGGATCCATGACTCACTATAACTTGCTTTCCACACACCCTGGTGCCCCACGCTTCCTGAGGTCATCCATATGGGGTATATCTGCCTTGGGAAGCTTAGTTAATTTATATAATCTTGATATAAATACACAAACCTAGAGTGGATCAGCATATAACAGTGATCAGGGGTATGTAACTAGCAATCCAAAATGTGCTGTTTCTTAGCCTGCCCTGTTCTTCTAGTGTTACTGTTAGTACCTCTCAGGAGCATAGCAGAAGCAGTTAGCTACTGATAGCTCTATAGTACAACAGGAGAGGTGATACAGAACAAATGAACGTTGTGTGGGCTCCTGCATAAGGGCTGCCTACACTCAAGGAACTACCATTATCCATATGGTGCGAGCTGAATGGATTCTGTTTTCTCTGCGCAGCAGGGAACTCTTGGTATTCCAATACTGTTGAGCACTTTATTTCCGCCCTGTTTTTAGTGGTAATTATTCTGAGGCTGGGTTGCTGCAAGTGTGGTAATCCGCACAAGGCACGTTGCAAAGGGCTGCTTAGAGTTTGTGAGGAGGTCTTACTGTGCACTTTATTATGAGGCTGTTCTGGCCTAATGCGTAGTTGCTGTGAAAGGCTTTTGAAACACTCCCAGTGTCTTTTTATGTGAAGCATTAACCTGGCCAGCAGGACAGTTTAGGGGAAGAATACAGCATGCACGGGGCAGCGGGGAATTGAAAACAGGGACGGGACAGAATCGAAAGCTCTGGCAGCACATTGCAAACTGAAACTTTTCTCACTGTGGAAAAGCCAAGGTCCCTGGAACAGATTGCAAAGGGCTTGCTAGAGCAACTCCCTGTGCTGCAGGTGAAAGCAGCAGCAGCATATGTTCTTACAGGAAGAGGACCAGGCTGTGGAGGTCATGTCCCCGGCACCTTAGTGATGTGATGGAGAGGACTGAAAAAGCACCTTGTGCTGTCAGAACTGAATTTCTTCCCTTTCTGTCTTCCCTTCCACTGAGCTCTGTGCTGGCTTTTAAGTCATAGCTTGCTGAAGCAGTGGCACTGACAGCACAGAGGTCACTGGTTCAGCTGCCAGAAAGGTATTGATTGGTACAGAATAAGCTGAAAAGCCTAAATCCCCTTTAGGAAAGGTCACTGCATGTGTAGTTGTTAAAGGATGAAACCATAAAACCTGCTGCACTGCCTGGTCTGGAAGCAGGTGTTAGGTCCCATCCCATGCCAAGTGTCAAATGAGAACCAGTAATTGGCATGAGTGACTAGAATTCATCCAACAGACTTCACATGAGGATGGGGAAGCATATGGGGAAGCATCAGGGTCTCTTGGGGATTAGACATATGGTGGGTCTAGTTAGATGAAAGCCTGTTATTGAATTTCAGTAACGCTTTCCTTTCTGTACCCTCAAGCTAGTGATCTCTGACACAACACAGGGGCTTTAACCTTTTGTAGTACTATCCCGCACTGTTTGAAGCCAGGAAATCAAGACTCCTTTAAAAAGAAAAATATTCAGTGCTCTTGAGTATCAGGCATTTTCAAGGACAGTATCTGACACTTACCCTTGTTCACGTAACATGCCTACTTTTACAGAATCATGAGACAAAGCTGGGACAAGGACAAAGCTGGAAGTTCACTGGCTTCAACCCAGTAACTACAAAATAGCAGTCTGTACAGGTTCTTCTGCTTCTCCTTCCCTTTCTCAGGGATATTTTAGATTAGTTGGATACAGTACAACTGCCACATATATATTCCTTTTAAGGAATGAATTACTGTCCTTAGTCCTTAATCTTCAATGAGCCTGGAGGTAATTCATTGCCCACTCAGGTATGAATTTCTGTTCTATCACCACCCATATGTGATATCTATATATTTTTTATCTCTCAATATCTGGATATAACAGACTCAAAAACTACACTTCAAGTGAAGTCTTTGCAAGGAAAGCTGTTGGCTCTGATATCCAGAAAGAGCAGAAGTTTTTTTGGCATGCGTTACACCCTTTACTGTGTCTTTGTAGCTTTTAACCAGAATGTGTAATTTACTCCAAGACATGACCATCATGAGAAAAAACAGGTAGGGCCCACACCCTGTGAGAAACCGTGAACGTTCTTACTCTTTCTTTTATAGCTTGCTCTTCCTCTCCATGTCTTCATGATGGAACGTGCATTCTAGACAAAAGTGGTACCTACAAATGTGCCTGTCTGGCTGGCTATACGGGGACTCGCTGTGAAAACTGTGAGTACAGGCTCTGTGTGTCTGACCCATATCCACAGTTACTGATGCAGGCTATTCATTGTTAGGAGTTTCATTGATGTGTAGATTAGGTCACTCACAGTACCAGAGAATGCACTGAGCTTCTTGTGGCATTTTTTGAGACATCTTGCTTGTAGTTCATGAAGGTTTCCACTGAATAGTTCTGGAGCTTTATATCTGTGTAAAAAGGTAAGCCAGAACTGGAGCTGGGAAACAGCACACAAGAAATCTTGCAAGGGACTAGCGTTATCAGACAGAGAAATACCTGCATGCAAATTTCCATTGTGTGGATCAGCTGTTGACCCTGGTTGAGCCCTGTGCTGAATGCTCTAGCCAGAGCCAGTCCTAGTGAGTTTGTCTTCCCTCAGTCACCTGAAAGGTAGAATTCTGGCACCATGAAGGACAGATTTGGGATTAGATTCTATCCATCTCTGCATTGGTGGTTCTCTCTGTCTGTACAGTCGTAAACCTGGTTTTGTCCTGCCAAGCAAGTTGTAAAATAACTGCATTCAAATGAGTTCAAATCAATTGTCTGTTCTAGTGATTTAATTCTTCATGCTTAAACAAATATCCTCATCTAACAGGATTGAAAGAGCAAGGAGTAAGAATTGTGCAATACATGCCATGATAAAGGCTGTATCATCTCTGCTAGCTGAAAGGAGCCTTGTGCCATATATGAAGTCACTGAGTAGAGCTCCAGGTGACTCTGGAGGATTTCAGTGATACTAGTGAAATCCACTTGGGATCATATCTGGCCCAAGACAGAAAGCATGGGTTACTGTGCCCTGCTGTGGCATTACTATGGCCATAAGGCACAGAATACCTTGCCAGCTTCCAGACTTTTCAATTCCATGTCAGAGCAGCCAGTACACACCAAACCTCACTGCTTCAAAATATTTTCCCCATGCATGCCATTGTGTCTCCTGAAATTCCTTTCACATTGTCAGGGGACTTAAATCATAGTGACATGATACCTCCTTGCATGGGCCATTTTGAGATAAAAGACCTTTTGATTTCTACAGATCCGAGCAGCTCGTAAGACTTGACTTTTCTCCCAGCAGACCAGAGGAGAGGTAGTTTCACATATTCTGTAAGCCTGAAAAAGTTCTGGTTCTGAACAGCCATGCCACATTGCCAGATTGCAGATTCCTCATGTAGGGAAGGAGCTGCTGAAAATGGAGGTGCTGATGTAGCTGGTTCTGCTTAACATCCTCTTCTCTGTGAGTAGTTGTTTAGCAGGTCATTTAGGGACTGGAAACTCCCCAGCTGTTTGTAACTGCCCAGTGAGATTAATTTCTGTCTTTAGGAGAGAGTTAAAAAAAAAGGAAAAGTCTCCTTTCTGGTTCAGAACCAACCCAAACTTAAAATTAATTAAATTTCCAGCAAACCTCAACCCTAGTTTTGGCAGGCTCTGCACCACAGTCAAGGCAAGAAATGAAGCTCATATTCTTTTACTAGTTTTCTTTTGTAATTCCAGAACAGAAACTTCACACATGCGGCACATAGAGCAAACAACAGAGGAGGCAGTCAAAAAACAATCAGATGAGACTTCATGAGGGTATAGTTAGTAACAGAATAGAAGGAAGGAGACACCTAAAAATATATACAGTGATATTTTTAACTTGACAGGAATCCTGTAGTTTGATTTGTGAAAGAACAGTTCAGGTGGATAAAACACTGTTACTTTATGATGTTTGTGGCTGTATGCTTGCCTTTTGCTTACACTAGGAAATATTTTTTCCAGCACCTATATTGCTGCCTTCCATAACATAGAACATAGATAGAGGTTCAGGGGTTTTTTTTTCTTATATGTGAATAGCAAACCTCACAGTGGGAAAACATCATGGCAAATCTCTGTTCTCTCTGGCTTCACAGTTTCTTTCTTAAGATATTTCCTTCAGTTTTGCCAAAATGTATCTGAAGTATTTTCCAGCACATGGGGGAAAAAGGCAGGAAACTAAGGTTTGATTTGGTTTTTAAGAGCAAAAGAAAGAACTGAGTAAAATATCTGTATCTGTAATTCTTCAAAAATTAGTCATGTGGTTTCCTGAACAGCACTGCAGTTTAAATGCTAAAAGGAGATCGTGTCATGCTCAGAATCTGCCTGTCTGTTGGGTCTTGCAGCAACAGTGCTGTGTTGTGAGGCTGAGCCAAGGGAAATAAATATATTTCTGCAGGAAACAACCATAAAATGGTCACTTTTGCAATTCTGACTTAGGACAGTGAGGATGATTCTTTTAGTCTGGTTTTCTTGGAGCAAGTCAGGTGCAATCCCATTAAAGTCACTGGATTTATGTTGAGACATAACTATGAGAGAAGAAAATTAGAGCCCCTTAATGTTAAGTGCATGTAGAAGATTTGAGGTGGTGCGACAGAAGGTGCCCGGAGAGATACAGGGGTTGTGTAGAAATCCAAGGGCCTTACTTCAGAGGAAGGGAGACTGTGGGATTATCTCATTGAGGAATAAGTTCAGGCCAAATTAAACAAATTCAGCAATGGATATTTGATGACAGAATCAGACATTTTCCAAGTCCCTCACCATCGCAGTGCAGCTGTGTCTTTTTGTCCGTTACCAAGTTTAGTTTTAAAGATGTGGGAATCACTATTGGAATTACAGAAATCACCTTAATGAGATAAACCACAAGGTTTTCCCTCTGTTAAACTAAATTCCATCTGCCTAGCAGGATGATCAACACTGGTCAAGCTGCTTTCTGGGAGTCATATTCAACCCTAATTGCTCTGTCAGTTACAATCTGCAATAATAATAAAATAATTAAAGGCACAGATTGCTTGTAACTAGCAGTCTCTTTTCTCTTCTAGTATGGCAGCCAAGAAATGATCTTTTTGTTTACTATATAATATAGTGGTTTAAAGGTTTCATCAGCTTGAAGTGAAATGCAGGCATGTATCTTTCTAACAGCTGTTAATATTTCAATCAGTCCTGTTTCAAGGCAAAAAGTATTTTATTTGAATATGTCTGATTTCACTCCAGAGACTGTATTTAAAAAAAACCAAAACAAACAACAACCCTGCGTGAAACTGTAAAACAAATGTTAACCAATAGAGTGAGATCTTTTCTTAATTCTTCTGTCCTAAACCACATTAACAAAAAGGCTAAGAGACCAGCACCAAATAGCTTCTTACACATAAGCTTGCTTTATTATGATGATATGGTAAGTAGGGAAAACTACTTCCTACTTTAAATACTTAGGCTTCTTTCTGATCTTAAACTGAATTTGCAGTACACCTGGATACCCATCCCAGTGACCCCTTAGCCATGCTAACATGTTGGAGGTCAAACTCAGGCTTTTCTGTTTGAGCTTTTTGGATTTTCATTGAAATAATCCTGCAATCAAACTCATTTAAAACAAAACCAAACCCAAAATCTTTTTCCCTTGGTTTGCGATGCCTTGAAACAGAGCAGCAACTTCCTCAAAAGATGCATGTTAGAGAAAAAGTAACTAGTGGCCTCATCCTGGTGCTCTGCATGCTAAAAAGCATCCCCAAAAGCATCAAGGCTGTCAACAACTCTGTACAGTGTGACGACTGCTTGTTCAACTCCAACTAAGAGAGGTCTTTTCCAAAGTCTCAGTGTTGAGTTTGCCTGCTGAAGATGCAGGTGTGGAGAGATGGCACTGCTGGTAACCCATGGCAAATGCTCTCCCCCTCTGCTTGTCCTCCTCCTGGGACGGGGTGTTCTGACTCAAGAGTCCTTCCAGGGCTTGCTGGCCCCAAAGCAAGAGACCTTGACCTCATCCTGCTCTGAAATTTCCTGTTACCTTTATTTCAAACAAAGCTGGGTGAACTAGAGTTCCTACGCAAATAAGAGGAACTTGTGCTGAATGGGGAATTCAGGGCTAAGATCCGATTTCCATTTTTATTCTGTTCCTCGCTCCTGTCTGCCAAGAAGAAGAGGATTGTTCTGCATCCTAATGAAGGGTCTAATCCAACTGACTAAGCTGAATAAATGAGCTCCTTGCTGTTGCCTTTGATGTTGCTGGGGCTGGCCTTAATATGTTCCAACAGGCCTCTGAAAATCATAGAATCGTAGAATCATCATAGAATCACAGAATGGTTTGGGTTGGAAAAGACTCTAAAGATTATCCAGTTCCATCCCCCTGCCATGGGCAGGGACACCTTCCACTAGAGCAGGTTGCTCCAAGCCCCTGTGTCCAACCTGGCCTTGAACACTGCCAGGGATGGGGCAGCCACAGCTTCTCTGGGCACCCTGTGCCAGCGCCTCAGCACCCTCACAGGGAAGAGCTTCTTCCTAATATCTCATCTAAATCTCCCCTCTGTCAGTTTAAAGCCATTCCCCCTTGTCCTGTCACTACAGGCCCTTGTCAAAAGCCCCTCTCCAGGTTTCTTGTTGGCCCCTTTAGGCACTGGAAGCTGCTCTAAGGTCTCCCTGGAGCCTTCTCTTCTCCAGGCTGAACAAGCCCAGCTCTCTCAGCCTGTCTCCAGAGCAGAGCTGCTCCAGCCCTTGGAGCATCTTTGTGGCCTCCTCTGGACTCACTCCAACTGGTCCACATCCCTCTTGTGTTGTTGCCCCCAGAGCTGGATGCAGGACTGCAAGAGGGGTCTCACCAGAGCAGAGTAGAGGAGTAACAAGGAGCAACCACTCCTTGTCCTCTCTGAGGAATACTTATATGCTGTTTGTAGCTTCTGGGGCACAAGCATGAAGACTGCATGCTCTTGCAGTGCTTTGGGGTCACTTTAAACTACTTTGAAATTTTGCTGGACTAACCAGCATGCTTAAAAGCTGACTGTTGCATTCTTCCCCCTGCCAACAAATTTCATTCAATGGCTTCATTCCTCCTTGAGGATTTTACACTCAAATGTCTCTAAGGGACGTGCCTGAGCACACTTCCCTTTGTTGTACTCATGGGCATGATTTCACTGTCTTACTCGCTGTTTGCAGCTAATACAAACACGGCCAAAAAGAATGGCCCCAGGCAGTAGGAATGCTGACACAATGAGGCAATATCCCACTTGCTTTTTCTTATGGCTCCCATACTCCTCCTTGGTTCTTTCCAGAGCTCAGGAACTGCATTTCACAGCCAACCAGATTGCCCTGCTACTTCCTTAGTACTCCCCTGCTTTTTAGTTCCATTCATTTTCTTTTTCCCTACACTCTCATCTCAGCACTTGGTAATTTTCCAGGCAATGCCAGATCTTCCTTTCTGTCTGAAATCCAGCTCACATATCTGCAAAAGGATGAACAAACTACTCTGTCATCTAGGCTAGAGTGAGTGTATATTATTAAATGGTGCTTTCCCTTTACAGTTAATGCACTTTCACAAGCATTGTTTCAAAGAATTATGCATTTCTTTAGGCTGTCTTTCTCACCCAGCATTGCCTGGACTTTTCCCTGTTTAGCTGGAAAGCTTACATCTCCGAAATGAAACACCTCAAGATGATTTACTCGCCTTTGTAATTTAGTAGAATAATGAGCACATCAGCTTCTCTGTTGCCCTAAAATCTTCCCCCTGAGCAGACTGTGCTCTCCTCCACAGCGTTATATTGTGATGTTTTCCAAGGAACACATTTGGGTCTTACTCTGAATATTAGTTCTTGCCACTGATAGAGAACATGAATGTTGCACATCATCAATTAGGATTTCACTCCCTCCAGTATCCCATGCAAGTACAAGACCAGTTGTATAATTTAAATAGGCCATCCAAGTACCGGAAAGGTTGTATCCAGAGACGCAGCCTTTTAAGGGCTGAGAACAATGCTGATAAAGATCAAGTGGCTAATTGTAAGCAACAACCTCCAAATTGCCTCCGGATGAATAAATCACAGTGGGTGATCCAAGCATATTTTCACATGGATACAGTCTCATTCACAGGAGCAGAGAGCTGGAAAACATCAGGGGTGAGTTTCAATTGGCTGGAAGGGAATGAAAAGATTTGGATTTCAGTAGGGATTATGTCATAGTTTTGTGTAATTATTTCTAGCTGGTGGAACCACTGCAAAAGCGAAGAGGCCCAGAGAGCAGGACTGGAAATCTGCTATCACTGGTACTTGGGGCTGGCTGCTCTTGTTATGATTTCCTTTGACATTTCCAGGATTAATGTGATGACTGGCAAAATGCAACCATGAGAGAAGATTTGAACTTCCAGGACTCTTTCATGGGGGATAAATTAAGGCAAAAAAATCTTTGTGGTGAATTGTCTTTCCCAGCAGTTTTGCATGAGCTGTGGCTGGAGCTGGGCGTGAAGCTGGAAGAATGTGTCCTGGGGCATCACAAGTGGCGTGAAGCACAGTAGAGAGTTTCCTCTCTTTTGAAACACAAGTGAGTGAGGGCAGAGATACTTCATTCAAAATCCTCCCTTGCTATCAACCTGAATGGGAGCTACTGCAATACAGCGGGGCACTTCTGAGGAATAATCCTTGTTACTCTCCCAGGACTTGGATACTGAAAGCAAGCTCCCAAGTGACATTTAGGCACCTATTTTCTCCTTTAGCTACTGAAATCACCATGACATGGGCACCTTTGTGGAGCTGGGTGTTAGCATCTTAGCCTTGTTGGCTAAGGTACCTGTGATAATGTAGAGGTTGAAGGTACCTGAGACCCCCTCCTAAAGCCTCACGCACTTGTTGCTGCATCTGCGGTGACAGGCATGACCGAGCAGAGCAGTGCTGCTTGGGCATGTGGCTGTAGCTGTTCAGAGCATCCTTGTTCTTCAAGGTCCAAGAGCTTCCTTATTCCAGAAAACATTGCCATCACTGTGACCAGCTTTCTACCAGAGGTTTTCTTGCCCTTTCCTGTACAAGATCTGCTGCAGTGTTTGCATGCATTCTTTGCTTTCAGAGTCTTGTTTGTAAAAAGAATAATTTTCAACCCAAACCCTAGTAGTACTCTTGGCTTTCCTTGTTCACCCCCTTCTGATTTCTGGTTGTAGAAGTTGCAACTACACTAGTTGCAACCACACTCTTTTTTCACCTGAAACCAGACAGCTCCAGGAAGCAAAAGTTTTGAGGGGTAACAAAGAAGACAAGCAAGTATGCTAGGCATCACCAGCTCCCTCAGATATGGTCCAGGCATTTGCTTCAGAGAGTCCTGACCAGGACTGCCCATACTCCAAAGTGGTTCAGCTCCCAGCAGTCTATTCCTGCAGTGGGGATGAATGATGATCACATCACAAAGCTAAGCCCTCGAGCCACATCCAGCTCTTGCCAGGTTCTGGAGGAGAGCAGCTGAGCTGCTTGTTAACATGTGGCTTCCTGGTCAGCAGCGCTCTCCAGTGTAGGAGAGGTAGGAGGTTCAGGGAGGTAGTAGCAAGAAGGTTAATGTCCTTATGGTGGATCCCACAGCATTTGCTACCATTTATTCAGGAGAGCTTGAGGGCAATATCAGAAGGTGCCAGGCTCTTTCTTGAGTGTAAATGAATTGAGCTTCTTGTAGGAGCAAAGCCTGTGCTGAAATGATGGCAGGCTCAGGGAGAGTATCAGAGGTGTCACACAGAGAAGGACATTCCTACCACAGCTTGCTCTGTGAGGCACTGCAGGGCCTCGTGAATCCAGTGTTGCTATCAGCAAACTTATGATATGCCCATGATCCCAGCATGTGGAGAACCCTGAAGGCAGACAGGAGCCAGGCAAGAACACTCTCTTGTTCTTGTCTAAAGCATAAGTCTGGAGTCAGGGCTCCTGCCTCATAGTAGTATGTGAGCTGATACATCCAGGTCTGGCAGCCCTACACAGAGGCAGGATGGACTCGTGCCTCCTGATGCTGTACAAATCACCAAATCCATTGCCAAACTCATATACCTTCTTGACAGCCCTTCTCACTGCTTATAAGAAGGAATACAAAAGCAGTTTTCCTGAGTGCTCTGAGCCATGGCCTCCAGAATTCCCTCACCTCATTCCCTCCTTGTGGACACAACCCTTCCAAAAACATTCTGACACCCAATGTCCTTATGGTTTTGGCTAAAGGTAGCCTCTGTGGACTTGTGTGTCAGGCATTAACTGTCTCTGGGCTGCTGCACCAAGCTGCAGAGGGATGATGTCTCAGGAGAGCTATCTGAGTCCTCCCCTGCGCCAGCTCTTTTCTGCCAACAAACCCTATGAGAGCCTGAGGCATCCCCACCTTGTGGATGCAGGCTGGGCAGAGAAGGGATAATCACAGGAATAAATGGTATCAGAGATTTACATGGACTGACAGAGCTCATGGGCCGAGATTAGGAAATAAACTGTTGTGAGTGAAGACAACAAATTCTGTAAGCCTGAATTCAGAAAAGCTCTTTACTCATGGGGCTTTGCAAAGGGCATCACAGGACCCACCAGTAACTGTTTGTGGCTGTTCTCTCTTTAACTCCTGCGCTTTGTGTTCAGACACACTGGAGCACCTGCTCCCATATGGCTCCATCACCTTTGTGCAAAGCTGCTGCTGAGAGTACTGTATGGATGACATAATGCTGATGTATTTAATGCTGATTTCTGCAACAAGCAGGGCCAGTTTAAATGTAAACATAATAAGAATATCAGGAGATAATAGGACTGTTTCTAGCTCTGCCACTCACTCACTGTTTGCCTTCAGGTAAATCACTTGATATCTCCATGCTATAGCTTTCCCAGCAGTAAAATGCAGACAGACACTGAATTTATAAGGAAAAATGAAATTGAAATACAGAGATTATAAGCTTTAAGAACTATTACACAATGATGTTCAGACATCATTTACAAATTTATTTTCATGTATCATTGGTATATTTACATAATGGTACTCAGGTAGTCATGGAATCAGACTTGTCCTCAAAATGAAAGTTAAACCAAGAAAAAGAATTTTATAAGATCGGAGACTTGTGAGTGAAAAGTCAAACCTCATGGGATTTACCATGATTGACTTCAGCTGGCGTGGCCATGGGCAGCAACTGCAGATACTACTGAGCTGCATGAAGTGCATGTAGGTAGAGCTGGCTGGGAATTCAGGGTCCAAAATCATAGAATCACAGAATGGTTCAGGTTGGAAGGGGCCTTAAAGCTCAGTTTAAACCCATTCCCCCTTGTCGTGCCACTACAGGCCCTTGTCAAAAGCCCTTCTCCAGCTTTGTTGTCATCCCTTTTAGGCACTGGAAGCTGCTCTAAGGTCTCCCTGGAGCCTTCTCTTCTCCAGGCTGAACAACCTGTTAAAATAGTAAAAATGTGCTATATACATTAGAACGGGTCAGCCTGAAAGCCAAACTCTGACTTGGGAATATGCAACAAGATAAATTTCTTTAGCTGTAGCAGTATTAAAAACTGCTGTAAGCAAATTAAGAACAAAAGTCCATACAACTACAAGCTCTTGCACCTAGTATTTCAGCGGGGACAAAAATGGAAATGTAAACCTTTTATTAGTACCAGCATTGAGGAATGAGATTTATTTCAGGCACTCAATGTATTATTGAAAGGTTGTGCAGAATTTAGAGATAATACATCATGCATGTGAGGGGCTATATATTATTTAACGAGGATATGGCTGAGAGGAAGGCAGCAGAAAAAGATGTTCATTTAATGAAGGGACTCTGGGACAAAAGCAAATGATAATTCCATCAGGCAGGATTTGAAGGACATTGAAGAGAGAAAAGCGTGTCTCAAGAGATCATCTAATTTATATCACTAATGATAAAATGAGCATGAAAACTATTTCTAAATGGCAGCTAATTTAGATCTGAGGAATGACTCTTACGTATAATTTAAAAGGGAGAGAAATTTGCACTGTTATTATTAATAATGGAACATTTTACTGAAAATTTCACAAACTTCGTGTTCCTCTAGTCTAGTGTTCTGGAAAGTTGTCTGTGAAATGTGGAGCTATTTTAATGTTTCACATGGGACAAAAGATTGGTTTCTTTTTTCCAGGCAACAAAGTACGGAGCAAGAAGGGTAATAAGTTTTACCAGGACTCTCTGAGTTTGTTATCTAGAGACTGGAGGCAGCTCTGGGTTTTATTCTAAAAACTGGGCTGTCACAGCTGAGCATTTCTGTCAGAGGTGCCTGTTGCTGCCTTGTCTTATACCCTCCTACTTTGCTTTCTTATGATCTCTACAGAGGTGTATCAGGCCAAAACTAACCTCAGACCATATAAGCCTGGATGGATTAATTGTGGAATGTCCCAGGAACAATTTTGTGTAGCAAAATACAGAAAAATTAAAACAAAAATATCTCTCAGCTCATAATGGGTTGCTAGTGCAGCCCTGTTCTCTCCAAAGTCAGTTCCAGGGGATTTTTTTAGATGGAGTTTCAGTTTTCAGACGAGACTTATATCCTGCTATGCCTTTCAAACATTTGTTAAGGAGACTATATCTAGAGTTTTTTGTGAGTAAGAATTCTCCTGGTCTTAATTTTATCCTGCCTGAATATGCATCTTTGTCTTCCTTAAATCATTTTACTGTATCCTTTCTGGTTTTAGCTTTTAGGTTGTTGTAGTTTTTAACTTTTGCATGACCAGGGTGGTCATTTTTAGCTCTTAGTCACTCTCAGAATTATACTTCTGTAACATTCATTTCACCTTTCCCTGAAATCTCTCCAGTTTTCCTATTATTTTCTGGGTATAAATTCACCAGAATCTTTATAGGTCTGATGACACCCTGGCATGAAGAATAGGATTAGCCTGACCCTCATGGAGTCTCTGAGATGCCCAGCCTTTCTTAGACAAACCTTGAACGAATGTTTTTCGTGTTTGGCTGTCTAGTACCATCTCACAGTAGAATTCTGCAGCCACCCAGTTAATTTTCTGGGTTCCTGGTGGCTTTTGTCTTCTGTTTGTAGAGAGAAAGGTTCAAAGACTGAGTACTGCAACCTGAAATCCTGACACTCTTAGTTCCATTTTGGCAGGGTTGTTTCAAGCCTTACAGTTTGGGGTGAGTGTTGTAGACTTCACTGTACATTTCAAAGATAATTCTGTCAGAAGCTCTCTACCTCATCTTTTGCTTCTCCTTCTGTCTGCTTTGCAAAGTGCACTTAGAGAAAAGGTAAGGTATTAATCTTGTGAAAATGACGGATTGCAGAGGGTATTGTACCAGCACTAGGGAAATGTTGATAAGGCCTTTAAGTATGGTAAGACCTATGTAGTGACAGGACAAGGGGGAATGGCTTAAACTGACAGAGGGGAGATTGAGATGAGCTCTGAGGCAGAAGCTCTTCCCTGTGAGGGTGCTGAGGTGCTGGCACAGGTTGCCCAGAGAAGCTGTGGCTGCCCCATCCCTGGCAGTGTTCAAGGCCAGGTTGGACACAGGGGCTTGGAGCAACCGCGTCTGGTGGAAGGTGTCCCTGCCCGTGGCAGGGGGTTGGAACTGGATGAGCTTTGAGGTTGCTTCCAACCCAAACCATTGCATGATTCTATGGCAGGATCAGGACCATCCTGCCTAGGCAAGGCAGCCTGAAATCATATCAAATGTCTTAGAGAGTTTAAAAACTGAAGAGAATGGGGTCAGCTCAGGTAGTTGGATTTTATGTCTAGTATGTGCATCCAGAGGGTAAGGGCAGAGCTAGGTGTGAATGACATTTACAAAATGTTCTTTTATTTTCTTTCTGACTTAAGAGAAATGTCTGTTGGGGAGTTTGATATAGACTTATGCCAGTAGAGAATGTTGAAAGACTTCAATAAAATATCTCAAACAAAGGAGGCTGTCCTAAAATTCAATGGAATATACTGCACATCCTGAAAGATGTAAGAACCAGTCAAATTCACACTCTTGATGGGAAGCTATCCACAAAAAAAGATAAGAGAGAAATGGATGAAGCACATGTGGTCTAGGATTCCCTTCACGATAATTGTTCAAAACTCCATTGCCAGAAGGGTTCATGATTAAAGGGAAAAGGTGCAAAATTGCTGCCTGAAACATATCAGATGTAAGGGATAAAAGGAGAGTTAAACTGAAGAGGGAAAAAAGCTACAGAGCTCAAACCAAAAGCAGCAGAGGCCAGTACTAGAGTAACTATGTGACTTTCAGGCTAGATAATACAGCTGAAACCAGAGCTCAACTGTGGTACTGAGATGCAGGGAACATCTCAAGATTCAAACCCACA
Source organism: Nestor notabilis (assembly GCF_000696875.1). Taxonomy (NCBI): domain Eukaryota; kingdom Metazoa; phylum Chordata; class Aves; order Psittaciformes; family Psittacidae; genus Nestor; species Nestor notabilis. The sequence continues at coordinate 16,211 of NW_009916304.1, read as the reverse complement.
CTTAATTTATAGAAAGAATGGACTTACAAAATGATCCAAAGAAAAACCTAAAATGAGTGGCTGTGCCTCCAGGGGCAAAGTTTAAAGAACAGGACAAACCATGAAGGAAGATCCTGTGTTACAGGGGAACAGACAGCCAGGAGATAAAGGCATGGGTAACAAAAGGGACATGTCTATTAATAATACTTAGCTGTTTTGCCATCAGAGAAGCCCCACGGTGAGTCTGACACAAGTGGGTATGAGCTAATGCTTGTAACATCCCTGTGAGGAAAGGGGTGCTCTCATTTGTTAGATACAGCAGATGAAGCAACTTACCCATGGCCACAGTTTTATAGCTATGATTAGATCTCATGACCTTCTGTCTCCGTCTCCTCTACTCTAGGCCATACTTCCAGTCCTAAATGAATCTGTGCCCGAAACACTGCACGAAACTACATCATAAATAAACCCAGAGTTGTTCCAGCTGGGTTACACTGTCACAGAGAATCTAAAGAAAGTCTGGCAACCAGACCAAATAAAAAAGACTAGAAATGAAATATCTTAATCACACAGGAGACTGACCAAGAACAAATACTTACAGTTTGTGGAAAAAAAGAAGTAAGTGTGGCTTGGTGACATTTTTTCCAGGGTGGACCTAGAACACAAAAGCACTAAAACGTTTGTTCTGCAGAGCTGGACTGGACCACAAGCAAACCAGAAAACCTGTATTTATGATAAAAGGGAGAACTCTGAGTGGTGCCCAGATGTTTCTAATCATCTTCTTTTCTCATTTGACAAGCTGAATGTAACTTTACATTGAAAGAGAGAAACATGAATGTAGTGAAAAGAATTTCTGTTTAGAGAAAGATTTGGAGGGAGCGACTGGGAATACAAAGGTCATGACTGGGAAGACAAGTGTTCTGAGAATTTAAAACACCTAGAAAATCTATGCTACCATTATTTCCATTTCATTTATGTATGTGCTTGTGTATACACATCTGCACCTATATATGCATGTATATGTATAAATGCCTATATTTCACATGAGAAACATCAAGGGCTAGGAATTAATTTTGTTGCATTTTTATCATTATTTTTTTGCTAAAGATGACACTGATGCAGAACACTTGCAACCAAGAGGAAATGTCGAGCTCCCCTAACTGGATGTGTTTTGATTTGGAGCAGTGAGTCTGGGCCCTTCTGTAATGCTTCAATGTTAGTTTTTCCTTCCAAGACTTGTGCTTGCTTGAAGTGCACAAAGAATTCGGCCAACTCACTGTTTGATGGTTATAGTAATCTGTAAACTAAGGGAAATTTCTGTTCTTGAGAATGTTGCTGCTTTAGGACTGTTACTCAATAATCTCTTTCTTCCGGGAATAATTGGGTGGTCCACAATCCATGTAAATAGATGCATTCATGTGTGTTCTATGTAAGAATTACAAGGCTGAGGCCTTAGAAAAGTTTTTCCTCTGGAAGCGTAAGGATCAAAATTTGTCCGTAGGTTAGTAAGCAACTAGCTATGAGGCAAGACAGAAGAAGTCTAATTCTAAAAGCATAAAGTAGGGATGATCTCTTTAGTATTCATCTTAAGTGGAACACTCCAGCTCCCTGATAAAAAATCTATAGGCATATCTAAATCTTGCACTGGATCCTTTCCTATGGAGTTTTCCACAATGAATGGCCAGGCAAAGCCTGAGACACACAGAGATGGATAACTATGTAGGTACTAAAATCTGTGTTTCCCACTTTGTTGTAGTTTCTACATATAGAAATACACACATAGAACTTCTACACACAGAAAATGGCTTTTCAGAAGCGACTTGGAGAAGGCTATGGACATTCTCTGTCTTTCAGAACAGAAAGGTAGAGCATCAAATGAAATTATCAGATGGCAGGCTAGAAACCAAACCAAGGAAGGCAGTGTGTTTTTCACACCACACTTAGCTGTAGAACTCATTGCCACAGCACATTGTTCTCACAAGTGTGTAGGTGAGTTTAAAAAATACTCAAACAAATTAATGTTAAAAGAAAAGTATCACCAGGGTATGTTGTAGCAAAAATGCTGTTGTAGTTCAGGTAGTGCTTGAGCCCCAGATTGCTGAATGCTGACAGAATCTCCCAGGAAAGTATTCTATATGCTTGCTCTGTTTTTATATTCTTCCAGCAAATCTACTACTTACCAGCATTGAAGACAGGTTTCTGTGCCTGCTGAACCTCTGTTCTGATTTAGTATGGCTGCTTTGATGCTCTCAGGGAAATCTTGCTCACAGTGTTTAATCTGATATTTACTCCTTGCAGTAGTTAAACAGACCATTGTCTGTAAGTATTTTCCCAATAGAGCAAACCCTGTGGAAAGAGTAAATATCACAGCTTGGTAAATATCAAGGTTCCTTTTTAATGTCATTCTGATAATGTTTGATCCACACAAATATGCTTTAATAGTTCAGTGAGGTTATCTGAAAAACTATATAAAAATGGAAAGAAGAATTTGAAAAGATTTCAATATAAGGCTTCTAAAGATCTAAATTTCTGCTTGATCAAGCATGGTAGTTTGTTCAAAACCATTGTTAAGATGGCAAGTGCTTCACGTACTAGTGTTTGGAGCAAATGAACCCTAATGACACAAACACTTATGCATGTGAACACACTTTTGAATAACCCCACTGAACTGAATGCATCCAGATAGGTTTTGAAAAGTGGCATGTATGTTAAGTGTGTGTAGAACTGACATCTAAACAGCTTTCTAAAGATCAGCATATACCTGTCTTGTAATTTTAACTCCTGTGCCCATTTTAATTGGTTTTTCAATGTGCTAAATAAAGAATCATCCTAACACAGTCCTGTTTTTGTAATAAAGTGGATTTTTTTGAAATATCTGAACTGTCAGTGGTGATGTGTAGGACTCCAGGTGCTCCCGCTCATGGTATTGTGGAAGGAGATGACTTTAAATACGGGGCCCAGGTTTACTTCAAGTGCAACGCAGGTTACAGCTTAAAAGGCAGCCGTGTTGCCTACTGTCAACTTGATGGGATTTGGTCAACACATCATCCTGAATGTGGTAAGGTCACTTTAACATTCTTATCAAATATTTTGGCCAATGTATTCACATGAAACTTGAATATCCAAATGTCAGTTGAAATTTGGTAGAACTGTGGCTTAACTTGAGGGTCTTTTGTGTGGCTGCCTTTAGCAAGCAGTCACGATTGTTTTTTCACTCTGCTGAAGCCCAAGCCTGCAAGACTCACTTATATAAAGGTCTGACTGAAACATCGAATGACTGAAAAATAATTTCCTCAAAGACTTTAGGCACATGCCCTTCTTATACGCAGACTGAAAATCTCTAGGACCAAACCCAAGCGAGGGACATTGTGCAACAATGAATAGCTACTTCCATTACTATGTGCCTCTGATACATCCTCTACAGAAGTCCGGTGCACTCTGTAGAGGTGCTGAGGGGCTACTGCTGAAGACTAGACCCTTTTTTGAACAGAATTCCCACCCTAGAGAAGAACTGATAAAAGAGAAACCTCCATTCGTCCTGGCTGGGCAAGCCAGCATGCCTATCATTCAGCTGTGAAATTCAAAGCACCTTCTCATGCAAAGGGACTTTTAATTTTCCTTTGTTTTGCATAGTTTTATTTCCATATTCCAATATTGTATCAATTGGAAAAGTGCTTTTACAAGTGTGTTGTGGCAAACAATGTAAATTTGGGAGGAGTGTTGTGAAACAGCTGTATATGATTTCATCTGAAAGAGCAAGCTATAGTCATTCTACTACCTAGAGAGAGTATCTCCAGTTGCAGTTAACTGCTAAAGTCCCTGCTGCATGATGTCCCTGGCTAAAGACCTATTGAAAGATTTGTCTCTGGACCTGGCTGTTAGAGTGTTAGGTGGTGTAATTTGGGTCTCTCCTTCCCAGATGTTTTCTCCTTGTATTTAATTCATAAAAAAAAAGTGATAACCCTAGATTAGGGAAGTTCAAGTTACTGGTAGACACAGGATGAAATAAGACAATTTAATTGACTTACTTGATCAAGCTTAGGTACACTTTAAAACATGCACTCCACTCAACAGATGATGCCTCTGGATAGAAAACAATTTGCAAATAAAGCATTATACTGAGAATGATTCCCTATGGTCTTTAGCTGCTCTCAGGTTATCAGTCACTTGTACAGAGGAGCCAAACTGAAAGGAGACAGGGCTTTACTTCTCCCTTTCTCCTGGTGAAGAAGAGGTTCAGATGTTTTATTTGCTGAATATGACTCATGCGAAAAGTATTTAAGTACCCATATAACTATCAACATATGTTAAAATCCAGTGTTGTTAGAGAAAGCATGAAATATATGCTTAGCTTGAATTATATACTCAATGCTAAGAGCACAAGGTTTTCATTGAACTTGTACTACTTTGGTTAGATACATTTTTCCATGCACTGCTGAGCTGGTGACACGAGGATAAAAGAATATGACAGGGCCATTCCTATGCACTGTTACTGTGCTGGTTCGCAGAGATTTAAATAAATGCTTAAATGCTTTGTTTTAAATTGGTGCTTTTGTGAAATGAGGCTCAGCAGGTCTAAAGCAAGGACATGAAGAGGTCATTTGTGGTCAATTGATATCATGGAATCATAGGATCATAGAATGGTTTGTGTTGGAAGGGACCTCAAAGCTCATCCAGCTCTAACCCCCTGCCATGGGCAGGGACACCTTCCACTAGACCAGGTTGCTCCAAGCCCTGTCCAACCTGGCCTTGAACACTGCCAGGGATGGGGCAGCCACAGCTTCTCTGGGCAACCTGTGCCAGGGCCTCACCACCCTCACAGGAGAGAACTTCTTCCTAATATCTCATTGGCCCCTTTTAGGCACTTGAAGCTGCTCTACGATCTTGCTGGAGCCTTCTCTTCTCAGCCCTCCACAAGCAGAGGTGTACCAACACGAGCTGTCTAGACTAGACATTCACTGGTTATCAGGCAACGAGATCTCAGACAGAGGAATTAAACAGAATTGCATGTTACTGCCAACGTGACAAGCAAACTGAGATGAAATCTAAAGGAAAAAACAGAAATACCTTTTTAGCAGCTAAATAGAAAGTATGGAGAAGTTAACATACAGAGGAAAGCATTTATTAGCATCACATAGGCAATACTGTCATCCAGATTTAGGCCAAAAAAAAAAAGAGTTTAGAGAAAAAAAAAAAACCAAACCAAACAAAACAAAACAACAAGAAAGGGGGAAATATCGGGAAGGAGGAAGTAAAAGTGGCTTTATAGGCAGAACCTAGCATGAGTAAGCTTTCCATATTCTCTTTCAGTTCCCATATTTCCTGGGGTTACTGAGATCTCTCTTTCTGTGCTGAGAAACCAAGATGCAACCAAACATAAAAGTAAAAAATGAGTAGTTTAGTTTTATTATACAAGTCCAGTGCAGTATTGAAAGCACAGGAAAGGGAAAAGAACGCCAAGGACCTGTCTCCTGCAAATAGTTCAAGTGCATGCTTTGATGACCCTGAAGTAGCCCTGTTGATGGGAAATGAACTTCATACACAATCAAGGTTCTTTTTCAGGATGGTCAACTATGTTTTAAGACCTTTTAACAATCTGAGCATCTTACAGTAAGGTGTAAGAGAACCTTACATTTACACTAAAGACGCTAAAGCGTGTATTATAAGCAGACATTTGTATATTATAATTTCTACTTTACTCTTTGATCTTTTAGAAGACAGAGATCCCAGATGCGTCTTGAAAAGGCAGCTTTGCTGAAGTGTAGGCTGAAGTGTAATCTGAATGAAATGCCAAGCAATCTGATAGGTAAAAGTAATGTAGTGAACCTGATAAAATGATTACTATTTTTTTCCCCTATCATTAGTTCTAGATGAAAAAAACTGCTCAGATCCTGGTGGCCCTCTCAATGGCTACAGAAGAGTAGTAGAAGACACTGGGGCCTTGAATGGACGCTATGCAAAAATTGGCACAGTCATTGCTTTCTTTTGTAACAACTCGTATGTTCTTAGTGGGAATGAACAGAGGACCTGCCAAGACAATGGAGAATGGTCAGGGAAGCAGCCAATCTGCATAAAAGGTAGTTTTCAATCTTTTTTTGCCACAATTCACAAAAGCTGCTATGTTTTTATTGGAGTTTGTTTTATATAATTTACACTCACTGAACAATCATTTTTGCTAAGAATAACCCATCTCACTGACACCTCATACTGAGATTCGTAGTTTGCCAGCTCCGTTGGCTGCTAAACTCAGCCAGATAAGATGCCAGTGATTCCAGAAGAGGTTTCCATCTTTAAACATGGAAAGGAATGTTCCCTAAGACCCTTATTACCCTCCTTCTAGAATAAAACCTGTGTAAGATCAAAAGAAAAGATCAGGAGGGAATTGAAATAGAAGGAAATAATTGCTCTCATAGGCCCCAACTCTCCTCTCATGATCCTTTTCAGTCCCAGTCATGGGATGGAAAGAACAAGCCTGTAGATCGCACCCTTGTAGGTTTGGTCCAGAAAACCACCAGAGGACATGTTTAAACTATATGTGTTTATCAAAACAACAAAACACATCTTTAAATCCTTTGCTAGAAAAGGAATTATGCTGTTCACCTGGAGCTACTCTTAAGTGTGTCTGAAACCCTGAATGGATGAATGAATTTGAGCTAGGGAGCTGCCAGATTAATTTCCCCAAAACAATTGTTTGATGCTTTTTCTTGGTTTAACTGTAGTAATGATAAATAAGATAATATGTTTGTCCCCTGGGCAACTTGCTTTATTCTGTTATTGTAGATGGAAATACTCTCTCCCTGAAACATATAATCATCTGTAGAAAGCATCATTATGGATTATAACCATTTGCAGAAAGTATCTTTACTGATGGGAACTTTGACAGTGACATAAAGGTTAACATATACAGTAATCATAAAGACCTGGGCATTGGTAAATCCCACAGAGCATAAGTACACAGCCGTACAGATTAAATCCATTCTGCAAGATTCCCTTCCTTCCATTGTGCGCAGCAGGAAGGAGATCCTGGCAGTTATTTGAACTGATAAAACTGAATATTTTATCTGGCTTTTAAAGTAAAGAAAAAAAAATCAGAAATCCCAGATATCCCTTCTGTTATTTTGGGCATACTCAGGTAACTGAGGTGTTCCTTTGAATCAGAGTCTCCAGCTCCTTCTGTGGGTACACAAGCAAACAGACATTTTGAAGTCTGTGACATCCCACAGCCTTTCTCTCTATGCTGACTCACTGGGATCAACTCTGTGTGGTTACAGGATGGAAATTAAATATTTTTTTAGCTAACTTCATTATTGTGAAAGTTTGCTCAGATTCCAAATCATCAGCTATAGTGGTGTAAACCTGGCATTCAGACACATTGAAAGGCAAATCTTCCTCCATGGCTGGAAGTGCCAGTGCAGAAGGCACTCAGTTGCATCCACTGTTGTAAACGGGATAGATCTGGTGATCCGTGAGGAAGTATTTTTTCCGATGCTTTAGGTTTTAGGGCCTATCTTCATTTTAACACACATAATTTACTGCCTCTTTTCTTAACCCAGTCCACTATAGCTAGTAAGAGGAAAGAATGGAAATGTGTATGAACCCTAACACTTGAGCTGTGAATGTGGAAAAGTATTGTGCAACATTATATTTTTTCTAGCCTGCAGAGAGCCAAAGATCTCTGACCTGGTGAGACAGAAAGTGCTTCCAATGCAGGTTCAGTCAAGGTGAGAATGCAATATCTCAACTACAGTTTAAAAAACAAATGTGACTCCTTTCCACCCTGTGTGTTTAGCCTGACAATGGAGCAATGAGAGCTGCTGGGAGGGGAGGGCTGGTTAAGTGCTGGTTTGGAAGCTGCTAGAGGCAGCCAGGAAGAAAGGCATGGTTAGAGATGTGCAAGATACTGGGTTATGCTGGAATTAGGCTTGCAGACTTTTGGCAGGCTATGAGAACAGTCTGAGAGCGGTGCCTTGGAGCTAATGAGGTGTCTTAAAACATGAACATGTGGTGTCTTAGTGAAGAAAAGAGTGGGAAGAACACGAGAGAAGGGGGTAATTGATATAAAATTGTGTTTGAGATGGGCATGGGGGAGACAAGAGGAAGTAGGACAGCAGGGAGTAAAGCATGAAATATCAGACCCTGTCTGAGCTTACCCTTTTGCTGATTTCCTGAAATAGGACCAATCTGAATTAGTGATGCTGCAATGACCAGGTTCATTTTTGTCCAAGTAGTAATTTCTCATTTCAAGGTGGATTTTTTTTCCAGTACATGATTCATTTATTTTTAGATGGAGTGCAAGAACTGGCCTCATCTTTGGTCTTAGGAACAACCATACCAGGTCAGAATAAAGGTCCAGCTCAAGCCATATCCTGTCTCTGGCAATGACCAGTAGCAGATGCCTAGAGAAGACTTTAGGAACAAGGCAAGCACATACTTCCCAAATACTCTCCCACTCTCCAGCAACGTGATGTATGATTGTAGAGGCGGCCCTGAGAAGCCATCAGGAGGCTTTAGTAGTCATCAGGGAATTCTTCTTGCTTAGGTTTCTCAATTCACTTTTCAACACAGGTCTTTGTGCTAAATGTTTCAGATGTTAACAAGAGCTGTATGAAAGGGCATACATGCCCCCACCTCCGTAGCATCATCGTGGCACCGCGTTGACTCTTACCCCTTGAAGCAGGATCTCCATTTCATAGCTTAACAGTGAGGCGAAGTGTTGACTATGCACTATTGCAAGGTCACATGCAAGTAGGGAATGGGACCCTGGCAGCCTAAGCATGACCACAGCAGCTCTCATCCTTTGTCCAAAATATAAGAAACTTGTCATTGCTCTTGTTCTTAATAACTTTACTTTCCTTGAGTGCTGTCATGTACTGCCTCACAGATTCTATCTGATGGAGGCAGGCTGTGTCTCTCTGTGATCAAAAATGGAATTACCACTTGAAAAAACCCAACATGCTTTTGGCTTTTCTGGATGCAACAGTACAAGAAATTTCAACGGAAATTAATTTCTTGCTGAAATTTTCAGTCATAAATAATTTGTCGGGTTTTTTCTGTAGAAAAATGCTTTTAACCATTAGAGTAAGGGACACATTCTAACCGATGAAGACTTAAGTATGACTGTAGACAAGCTTCTGGTTTATATATCTAGGCTGGTGTCTATATTTATTTTTTTAATTATGTGCCATGTTTCAGCTAATCAGTGCAATTTCTAAATAGAAGCTTAGTAATTACTGCAATCATGAAATCTCTGTGGTGAGGCAATTATTTCTGCTAATTGGTAAATCAAGCAACTTTATCAACATGATTTAATCTGAATCAATTCCTAATTCTGCCTATTAAAGTGTTCACTAGAGAAAAGATGTGCCTATCTCTTCTCTGGTGAGAATTAATTATGGCAATGCCAACATCCAGTGTAATTTCTTTATTTAAAAACGTGGTCTCTCAGTCCTATTGTGAATGGCAAAAGCTGCTCCACATTCAGAGGCAACTGGTTGCAATCCAGAAACTGTACAATTTAAAAAAAAAAGAGACACAAATAGAAGCTTTATAAACATATGTGGTTTTATATTCAAATGTGTATTAATATACATACTTACATGTAAATAAAATAGCTCCCATCTAAATGGGACTATTGCTCATCTGTGTTGGAATGGTTTTTTTGCTTTGTTCTTTCACAAGCAAACTTGATATGCTTTTAAATGATACTTAACACAGCTGGTGATAAAGATATGGTAATGATCACTATTCTTCTTCTTCTTCTTATTATTATTATTATTACCTTGTGTTCTTTGTGCCTTGAAACAGGGAAACACCTTTGCATCAACTTTACTCATCTGCATTCAGCAAGCAAAAGCTTGACATCTATCCCACCAAGAAGCCAGCACCGCCTTTTGGAGATCTGCCCCCCGGGTACCAGCATCTGCACACCCAGCTTCAGTATGAATGCATTTCTCCTTTCTACCGCCGCCTAGGCAGCAGCAGGAGGACTTGTCTGAAGACAGGAAAATGGAGTGGGAGAGCTCCTGTGTGTATTCCAAGTGAGTCTCCAAGGGAGAAAGAACACACACATCTCTGGAGGGATGGGAGAACAGGATGTATATTCATCTCAGAAAATTAGGATGTCTCAGCCGTGTAGGCTGCCTCTGCTTCCAGATGGGAGATAGGAGCAATAAAGCTTGGAGGATATGTCAATCAGGGGTACTCTTTCCATTTCTTTATGCAGTCATCTCATTATAGTGCAGCTTGATAAGGTTGTACTGAAAATTCACCTGCTCAAGTGCTAAATCCATGTTCCTACTTCAGCCAGGAATTCAGATAATAATGGGAAAATCATAAGTTTATTTTTTTAAACTACATAAAATACTCTTACATTATAATTTCACAGGTTGGAGACACAGGTTAATTAGAAAGCTATCCCTCATGCTAACCATTGCAATTTGGTTTCTTTTGGCACAGCCTAAGCAGGAATCAAGAGTGATATTCAGCTTTTGTGGTGGGGAAAAGGTGTTACCTCATTCTTGGTTCATGTTTCCTCAGTCTGTGGAAAAGCAGAAAACATCACCCTTCAGAAGACAGTGACCTCTACCAGGTGGCCCTGGCAAGCGGCAATCTATCGGACAGCCAACGGCATAAAGGAGAACAGTCTCCGAAAAGGGGCCTGGATCCTCATCTGCAGCGGGGCCCTGGTGAACGAGCGTACTGTGGTGGTGGCAGCTCACTGCGTCACTGACCTGGGCAAGACCGTTGTGCTCAAAGCAGCAGAGCTTAAGGTGGTTCTGGGGAAATTCTACAGAGATGATGACAGGGATGAAAAGACTATCCAGAACCTGCGGGTAAGTCTTCTGGGAATGGAAAATGATAAGTACAAGCAGACGCTGAGCCCATCTGTCTCGTAGAGGGAGAAGAAGGTTGTCCTTTGAGCACACAATGCTCTTTCAAATATATATCTAGAGAGTCAGCTGACAGAACAAGGCACACAGAGGGCATATGCTTCAGTTCATTAAGTTCCCTTGGCACTGTTCAACTCCTGTGTTTACCCCCTAACACAGATCACTAAGAAAATAGCTCAGGTTCCATGGGTCATAATGTCTTGAGTGATATTGCCAGAAAAAAAAAAGTAGAAGAGATGCCAGCTACTATCAAAAGTGATCAGCATAATTTATGAGGGAAACACTTGTGCTCTAGATCCTGGTTTGATGCCATGAGCACATTTCACATCTCAGCCCCAAGGCTGTACAGCATTAAACTCAGAAGTTTGTGTTTGACTCCAGCTCCAAAAATAGTACCTCATGCTCACCACTTGTGTTTTTCAAGTAGAACTAGAAAGGTTGGAGTCAAAATGAGGAGAAATACAGCAACTTTGGCTGTGTGTGTCTTTTTCTGGAGTGGCAGGGTACATGAGTGAGTTAATGGATTTTATCCAAGGAATGATAGTTAATTTGATTCTTTCCCCCTTTCGCCCATTTTTAGTTTCTTTCTCTAATTCCAGCTTTTTCAGACTTTTCCTTTTAGGAAATACATATTATTTACAGTCTTTCATTATAGGAATCCTATCTGTTCTTGTAGTGTTTTCATCAAGGTAACTAGCAGTAAAGCTTTAGCCCCAACATCACTCAATGTACTGCTAGTATGCTTCCCTTGTGGGAAGATGGTTGAATTTCAGTTAGAAGATAACATTTTAATTTGACAACACTCACCCCCAACCCCCCTCTCCCCCCTTCAGATTCTCCAGGCTGAAGATAACATGGCAGGTTAAATCTTTTTAGTAAACTGGAAAAACTTGAACTGAACATTAACCCCCCATTTTGATGAAAATACCCTTGTCTGCTTGTCATTAGGAAGAGTTTCAGGCCAGAAAAACTGTCCGGAAACCCAAGGGGAAAAAAAAATAGTTAGAAGATGCTTGATCTCTTTTTATGTTTCTCATTTGAGTGAACACTAGGGTGAAAAAACAGTTTGGGATTGGAGGGTCGAGGAGAAGTATGAAGAATGAACTAACATGTATTATAGTAGTGTGGGGAAAGAGTGCTGCTGCCTTGCCACTGCTGTTAACTCTACGATTCTTCCTGCTCCCCAGATTTCTGCCATTATAGTGCATCCCAATTATGACCCTATATTACTTGACTCTGACATAGCTATCATAAAACTCTTGGACAAAGCCAGAATCAGCAGTCGTGTTCAACCCATTTGCTTGTCATCTTCTCATGACTTGACTTCATCCATAGAGGATTTAAAAATAACCGTTACTGGCTGGAAAGTATTGGCTGATATTAAAGATCCTGGATACAAGAATGACACAATCCGCATGGGAGCTGTTCGGATGGTGGATTCACTGTTGTGTGAGCAACAGTATGAGGATAATGGGATACAAGTCAGCATCACAGACAGCATGTTCTGTGCCAAACAAGACCACACAGCCTTTTCTAATATCTGCCCTGCAGAGACTGGTGGGATTGCAGCCATAACTTTGCCAGGAAAAGCATCTCCTGAGCCAAGGTGGCACCTGATGGGATTAGTGAGCTGGGGTTATGATAAATCTTGCAGCCTAGAACTCTACAGTGGCTACACCAAAGCTCTTCCTTTCAAAGACTGGATTGAGAAGAACCTGAAATAAAAAGCCATACCTGGAAATGGCATTTTACGACTATTGTAATATCTCTCTCAGTCTCTGCTGCATTAGGCTTCTCATCCCAGTCATGAGTCACATCTGGGATAAGGTTAAGGCAGACAGCCTGGTAATTTTTCCTAGGATCAGATGTTCTATCAGGCTACTTTTACTCAACCCATCACAGAGGGTCTTAGTGCATGAGAAGTTTTGCTGTATTTTGCCTGTCTCCCCTGGTGGGAGGATGATGCTCTGCTCTTTAGTCCGACCCACAGAAACAGGACAGCGAATTCTGACTGAAACTCATCTGTAGCATGGAGTCCCCTAGAGAAAGCAACAGCAAGCGTCTCCCAAGGATCCATGTGAGCAGACTGGGAGGCTGGAAAAGAGTAGCCTGAATTCATTATGATAGATGAGCTTGTTACCGTGTGTGCTCTCTGTATTGCCATAGTACAATGTAATCTTTTCCCCTCCCAAGTAATTTACACATTTAAATAAACCATGGTTTGTGTTTTTTTAAACCTACATATCTATGTCTGACATTATGCAGATTCCTTGTTGCTTTATCTGTGTCACACTCGAGGGACTCTCTACTGCTCTTGTCTGTTTGCATGTGACACTCACCTGGGACTCTTCAGGCACACTGAAAAGCAGAATTAACACAAAATTCAATTACTACATAAATGCCCCCCCCCCCCCAATACTGTGCTGCTATTGTTGTACATGATCCATTGCAATGAAATGTACAGGGGAGTTCTCTTCCACCTTGTATCTTGAACAGGTGAAATCCCAAAACATGCTTTTAAAAGCATTTTTCCATGTAGGTTATTTCAAAGACCTATGAAAACCTCAGAGAAACTTCTCATTCATATAATTCTGTGGCAAAACAACTCTTCTGTGACTCTTCAGGGTGAAGAACAATGTCCTTCCTCACGCTTAGCAGGTGCTTTTCTTTACCAGACTGTTTGACATCGAAGTGTAAGATTCTCCCATTGTACTGGACGTCACCCCATGTGATTTATTTTTTTGCTTCCCTGGGCAGAAAGATTTAATGTGTTATGGTTTCACACTTCTCTTATTTTCACTGGCAACAGGACCTGGGGTGATGTTGCTTGAATCAAAAAGTGTAAGGGTTACAACTAAAGCCTCTCTTTATCTTGTTTCCCCGCCTCCTCCTGCCAGGAGATTATGTCTGGCTGTCAAACTGCGTGGCAACAACAGCACCAAAAATGCAGAATTAAATGTGAAAAATAAGATGCGTTTCATTCCTCTGCTGGGAGGAACATGTGCCAGTGAACGTGTGGTACTCCCCTGCTGACAGAAGGGGTTAAAGGCAATTAGGAGACAGTTTTGGAAAGGGCAGATTTGCAGAAAGTTAACACATGTTTCTTCCCAACAGAATGGAATGAGAAAGGAATAGAATTGTTTACTGGAACCTGGCTTGCCCAGTCAGAGATCTTCCATGATGACATTAAATCAGAGTCTCTACACTCTAATGGTGAGAGAAATTATCTTCTAAAACAGAAATCATAAAGGTCTGTGAGCTGGTTCTTTTCTTAGTCATGACTTCATGACTGCACTGCTCTCCATAGCATTACTGTTCTCCACTGCTACAACTGAGAGAAGAGGACCTAAATGTGGGGTTTTTTTCCCTCTCAGATTTGTCCAGCAGAGAACTCGGCAGTCCACACCAATCTGCAAAAGTCTGTCTTAACTCTAGCTTTAGCTCTCACCCTTTTCCTTTTACTAAAGGTCAGCCATGCCTAGTGTTACTGATCCTCTTAACTCCTCCTCGGTATTGAATCACGTCCCATTTGGCTTCAAACCACTCACAGATCTGGCAAGGAATAGCTGAAGGTTTCTGGGCAACAATACAGCTGATCACTGGTTGTGTATAAAATAAAAGCATGTTCTTGAAGAGCAACTTAAAGGAATTAATGGAGTGAAAATCATAGGAGGTTGTGACAGCTGTGTGCTCTTCTTCTTACAGCCATGATGCTCTCCAAGAAAACAGGAGCAAGAAAATGGTCAGGCTATCTTCAACCCTGAGATTCAGATTTCAGTATAGTCTTTTATAGAAAAATGAATTACCTGTAGCATTTGGTTCTACTTCTGAGCCTCAATTATGTTTGAATCCTAGATTCAATTCTGACTAATCTCTAAATTCAAACACAATGTTTTTATTTCTGTTGCATGACATCTCATAGAATCATAGAATGGTTTGGGTTGGAAGGGACCTTAAAGCTCATCCAATTCCAACCTCCCGCCATGGGCAGGGACACCTTCCACTAGACCAGGTTGCTCAAAATAGGGATGAATGTTTGGAAAAACCCAGTCTGTGAGCAGGAATCACTAATCCCTTTGATAGCTAGGTTCTGCTTTTGAGACGCAAAGCTATTTCAAACATCTCTAAACAGGTGAGGATCTAGGCCATCTGTTGGGGAAAGGGTGTGAAACAGCACAACTTGGATAGCAACACATCTTCCCCCTAAGGAAGAGCTGTGCATTCTGGAAAGGCACTAAAGATGTTGCTATGAAAAAAAACCAAAAGAGAGCCAAACCGCTTTCTGCATTCTTACCCTCTCCAGTGGATTTATACTTCTCCCTTTGTAGGTATTTGGGGCTGGGGGTGCATTAAATTCCTTACAAAACCCAGGGTGCTTAGCTGAAAAATAGAACTGTAAGGCAACAGACATACTGAATACATGCTCTTATCACATGTACCTCCGTGCCTCTAACGGAACTGCCCAGGGAACTTGTTTCCCTTGAAAACCTAAGTCGACGGTAAGACCACAGGGAAAAATGTGTATTTGATTGGGACTAGAGAATGCATGCTAAGCTGCATCCTGCCATTTATAAGGACAGGATCAGTATAGTTGCAGGAGGCATCCCGGGGGATCTGTGGGCAGGGTCAGGCAGCCTTTGCTGCATGATGCATCCCCAGCAGCCTTGCAGCTCTGTATTGTGGCAGGGGGATTCCTGCACGGCTGTTGGGCTTTGTGATGCATCCTGGGGGCAGAGAGAACACGCTATGGCAGAAATGTCAGCTCCCTTTGAAACGCGACATCAGGTTCAGAGAATCATGGACTGGTTTGGGTTGGAAGGGACCTTAAAGATCAACCTGCCACGGGCAGGGACACCTTCCACCAGACCAGGTTGCTCCAAGCCCCTGTGTCCAACCTGCCCTTGAACACTGCCAGGGATGGGGCAGCCACAGCTTCTCTGGGCACCCTGTGCCAGCACCTCAGCACCCTCATAGTGAAGAGCTTCTTCCTAATATCTCATCTCAATCTCCCCTCTGTCAGGTTAAAGCCATTCCCCCTTGTCCTGTCCCTACAGGCCCTTGTCGAAAGCCCCTCTCCAGATTTCTCTTCGGCCCCTTTAGGCACTGGAAGCTGCTCTAAGGTCTCCCCAGAGCCTTCTCTTCTCCAGGCTGAACAAGCCCAGCTCTCTCAGCCTGTCTCCAGAGCAGAGCTGCTCCAGCCCTTGGAGCATCTCTGTGGCCTCCTCTGGACTCGCTCCAACAGCTCCACATCCCTCTTGTGCTGTTGACCACGGAGCTGGACACAGGACGCAGGGTGGTCACACGTGGGTGGACAGACAGCACCGAGGTTGTCAGGCGGAGCCT
>NW_009916303.1:18695-21977 GCF_000696875.1 Nestor notabilis | reverse complement strand
GGAAGAAGCAGGTGGCAGATCCCGGCTTTCCCAAAGCCGGGAGCGGAGCGGGGCGGCCGCGCTCGCCGTGACTAAACAGAAACCTCGCGGCAGTAAATACCCTCCTGCCTGCGGTGCTTCTCCTCCCTCGTCCCCCCCCTTGCTTTCGGGGACGTCTGTTCCTGCAATACAGCGCTGCCGCTCGGGTCTGCCCCTGTTTGATCATCTCTCGTTGCTGTCACACTGAATTCCTCTTTGAAGCGAGCCCGGCTGCGTTCCCCGTCAGCTGCAGCGGGTGCTCCGTGAGGATAAGTGCTGTTTGTGCACGGTTTCTTTTTTAGGACTGGTGAAGGAGCTAATCCCATCAGGATCTCTGCAGCTGGTGTCCTGCTAATGAGCCTTGGAGGGGCCTATTGTGGATGTGGAGGAACTCCTGGGCATGCTCGTGCTGCTCACAAAGTTGCTTATCTCCTGCGAGAGAGAGAGATACCAGGAGGATCCAGACAGGAATGAGTCAGGGGAGCCCCCAGTTGTCTTTGTGCCAGTTCACTTTGGGCTCCGGTGCGAGAGGGTTGCGTTCTGTGTGTGGGCACCTGTAGGATCCCAGCCTTCCCGTGGCTGAATTGTTGGATGTGTTCTGATTCCGTTTGGTTCAGGCTGTCGTGGTTTCCTTAAGAAGGAGCCCTTGCAGGTCCTGGTTGCGTCTGGACATCCCTGACTTGCAGGAACAACTGAGAAGGGGTTCAGTGCTTGGACTTGTTCACCTCTGCTGCAGTCGTAGGTTGTCTTAGAAACGTTGGAGGTTTGCTCACAGGAAAACAGCAACGTTTTGATCTTGTGGAAACCTGCAGCAGATTCCTTTTGGGCGGGTATTGACACTGGTTTGGTTGTAAGAGACCCAGCAGCGTGGACGAGCCCACCCTGTGCAGACAGACCCCTTACATCCCGTGGCAGCAGAACCTCAGCCGTGCCATCGAGAGCAAATAGAACGTTTCCATTAATGTGTCAGATAATATTTGTGGTCCCCCTCAAACCCTTTCAGGAGTTAGGCACAATTTATGTCTCTTAATGGCATGAGGCTCTCGGGGAAGCTCTGACAGCTCAGATTAAAGCGTATCGACGTCGTGCCCAGATGAATTGCCCAAGCTTTGTGTGCTTGCTCGGGAGGAGATGTTGGGGGTTACCACTTAACTCCCAGTTACTCATTAGGAAGTCAAGATGTGGTGAGTAAGTGTTTCTGATAACGTTATCATAACCTTTAGTGCTTGCTGGAGGGGAGTTGTCCAGAGCTCTTATTTCCTCCTAAGGCACAACTAATGTTGGCAGAGATCTCGGTGAAGACCTGAGCAGAGAATAACTGTTTGAAACAGGCTTGTCTCCATTTGTGGAAGCATCTGCTGTGGCCTAAACCAATCAGGAGCAGAGAATCCAATCAGGATTCTAATTCCATGGCATCGGGCAACTTCTCTGTTCGGAACAAGTTCTTCCAAGATGGTTAGGAAGGAGGAAATCCACTTGGCCCAGTGTCTGCTGGGGAAAAAGGAGTTTCTTTTGAGGCAAGCTCACAGTACAAGGTGTGTAGTTCAAACACTTCTGTGGAGGTCTCTTAGTTAGTACTCGGATGTAAATAAGGATTGGGCCTTAGAAGTGGGGGTTTCTTTCAGGCTCTATGTACCAGGAAAGCACAGACCATTTGTCACCTTCCAGTTTGCTCAAACCTGTCGGGATGACTTCACCACTGTGGATTTTTGCTTCTCTTGCAGGGTTTGGTCCATTTGGAGAGCACGCTGTTAACGCCAGTTGGATTGCAGTGCAGGTAACGCTCTACATAACTCTCTTCTTGGCAAGTTAAACCAGAGAGCCCTGCTGATAACGTGCCCCTCACGGTGTCGGTGTGTAGCTCTTTTGGAACTTGTCTTCCCAGTTTACTAACTGCGAGCAGCTCGCTCCAGATGGGCAGATGATGGTTTATTCACTCCTCAGAAAGCAAGCCCTTAGCCAGTAGAATTTAATGGGATAGAGTTAGTGTAGCTCAGGCAAGGAAGGAGTCCATAGGCTAACCCCCGAGGTTTGGAAGCTGTTAAACGGGGCAGGGAGCTGGGCTCTTCCTCTGCCCTGGAGAATTCCAAACCATGGACAAACAAAGCCAGGAGAATTGTTGTGCTTTTCTCCCAGCTGGAACGGGGCAGTTGGTTAACCTTTAAGCCAAGCCTCATCTGGAACGAGACGTCCCCCTGGTAGCCTCTGGAGTCAAGTGCACTGCAGGGTTGCCCACCGTGGGGCTGAGTGTCAGGACTGACCTGCCCTTGGCTTCTTCCTCTCTTCCTTCTGCTTTCGGTGGTGGGCAAAGCGGGAGGCAGGGGGGGACCACGCAGTGTTTGTCACTGCGGAACCAGCCTCCTCTCTGCTGAGCAGCAGCACATGGTGCTCCCTGCGTGGAGCTGGACCTGGCTGGAGACACCGCTCATTGCTTGGGCAGCTCGGACTCGCACAAAGGAATCAAGTTCATGCCACTTGCAGCTGCACATCTGCAGGAGCTTGTGCATCCTGTACCGCTGGGAGAGCCCCGGCAGAGGCGAGGAGAGGGAGCCAGGCTCCTGCCAGAGGCCAGGCTGGATGAAGGACTTCAGGTCACTGCTGTACAAGCATTAGCCAGGGCCAGTGCTGCCGCATTATCCCGCTTCTTCCTTATTTGTCACTTCTGGATGTGGTTTATGACAAAGCTACTGGGAATTCAAGGGTACCTTTTAGTACAGTTGTCCAGGGAATTAAATCTATTTTTCTCCCCAACGCATCTCTCTTCCCTTCAGAGCCTGGAGATTAATATCTTCTGTAGAATGCTTTTAAATTAAATCACAAACTCTAATCAATTACGGTCGACTAATGTCCAGATGTCTAATGTGGTGGCTGGTACAAGGAGAAGCCTTTGCCTCCAAGAGCCTTTTGGAAACGAATACGTCTGAGTTAGGGTTTGCTTGGTTGAAGTTTGGGGGAAAAATGCAAGTATATGGGGAAAACCCCAGCATGGTACCAAAACTGAGCAGCGAGGCAGATGGGTTTGGTCAGTTCTTACTCCTGTAAACCAGCTACTTTTATTCTAGGGGGGATAGACAGAAGGGTGTTGTGCTTCTGGAGCAGGAGGAGCGGTGGCTGTTGTGATGCCCCCTGCAAAAACACACCTAATGTCTAGTTCCTGTAAAGAGAAATGGAGCATCACTCTTCAGCCCGGCAGCTCGGGGCCCCGGTGCCTGCTCAGCTGAGAGGTGACGGAATCACGTGCCTTTCGGTTCATTTTAGGGGCTC
>NW_009916303.1:8822-18642 GCF_000696875.1 Nestor notabilis | reverse complement strand
TGGAGCCCATCTCCCTGCCGAGCCCTGAGGCGCTCGCTCGAGCTCCTCACCGAAAGCCGGGCAGCCCCGAGGGGCGCAGACAAAAAGCAGCAGCGTGGCTTTGAGCACGGGCGGGCCGGGCATTGTGCAGCTTTCAGACGGGGGCTTCACGGGGCTGCGGGGACACAAAGACGTGTCTGCGCGCCTGGGCCCCGCCGCTGTGAGCTGCATCTTAATGCAAGAAAAATCAATTAAACAATCTTGCTAAACCCTCCCTCGCTTTAGGGCTGAGCCACTTCTGCTTTCTTACAGCTTTTAGCATCCCGAGGAATCCACTCCCCTGCTTTTCTTTCCGCTCCTCTTCAGTTTTATTTGGCTCGGAGCACGGACACGGGGTGTCTGCTCCCTCCGACTGCAGCGGGCTTCGAGGAGAGCTGTTGGCTTCTGAAAGCAAAAGGACTTTCACACATGGGTCCCTTCAGTAGCAGCAGTTGATAATGGGAAGATGTTTGGAGGTTCGTAAGCCTAAGGAGGAGATTCCCTATAAATTCAGAGGGAATAACAGCAGTTTTCTGCTTATTTTGTTAAAGCTTTCAGGAAAAGCATTCCCCATTAATGTGGATTTTCTGTTCAGTGTTTTCCTTCATGTTTCATTGGAGGAATTTTCTCAGCTGCAGTTTCTGCTTGGGAAGGACCTTCCTTTCAAGAAGTAGTTACTGACACGAGCTTTTCTATTCGTTTTCTGGCCTCCTTGGTGTAACTTAGGTGTAGACACAGGTGGACTGTGAAGCGAAGGGGCTCCTGCTGTCATCCCCCCCCAAAGTGCTTCTGGCTGAGGAGGAGGAGGAGAGAGGTCAGGGTGCGCTGTGACATTACTAAGGACAATTGCTGTCAGGGTGTCTAGACAGACCTGATAAGGATATTAAAGGCTCACAAAGGCGACCATTGTGGAGGGGTCAGGGAAGCGGGCAGACGCGTTGGGGTTTCTGTGTCTGTCAGGTATACAAGGGACGAAGTTGTCTGGGGGCCAGTGTACGTCTTTATCCTGGAGGGGAATCGCCCAGCGCTGTGCTTGGTTAAAGGGAAGTTGTGGGTTTGTAAAGCAGAGGTTTGGAGAAGGTTTGGGGCTGGCACTGCGGGGCTGCAGCTCAAACAGCCCGAGGTGTCTCCTTTGCGCTGCCAGGAAAAGTGTCTACAATGAAGCTCATCTTGAGGAGCTGTTTGATGCTCTTTAGGGAAGTGATGATGAATTCCTCCTATTAACGCTCTGGAGATCTTCCTAAAGAGGCTGCCTTGTATTTGAATACTCTCATTTGTAAACTACTTACTTCATTAACGCGCCACGTAAAGCAGCTGACGTTTTGAAGGCAGATTTGTGCAAAGGAGGTGTGATGAAACATCACTTAGCATCCATCTCTGGTAATGGGTGTCTGTGTGTGCCAGACACTAATCAATACAGCAAGCCTTTAATATCAGCCTTGCCCTGGGAGCCAGAGCAAGTGATTTATCACTGTTGTTGCTCATATCTGCTGGTCCGTGGAAGTCTTACTCTTGCCTTTGCTGCGTGTTTTAGTTGTCTTAAATCTTGTTACAGTGGCTGTGGTCCTTACAAGGGGGAAAGGTTTTCTTTACTCCGTGGAGAAACCACTCGTGCTGACAACTGCAGACAGAAAGGGTATTCAGATACCGCTCATGTTTAGATAGGGGAGCTAGAATGGTAACAGGCAGGTCCAAAAACCTCAGCCTGTCCTCTCCTTTCAACTGTCTTTAATTGTAAACCTCGGGAAACAGAAGACTCGAAGAGGAGCAAGCTCCAGTAGATTTAGCTGCTGTGCACTCCTGAGCCTGAAGTTCGCAAGTATCATCTCTGCGTGCAGGAAAATAAAGCCTAAGACTTGCATGGAGGAGCTGCTCTTGGCTCTGATCGCCGAATCCGAACCTGGAATGAAGGTGACTTGGTCATTCAAGAATACATGGGAGAGGCCTTTGATAGGTTGCTGGCTTCTGAGCTCGGGATCTCTGGGAACAAGCACCGGGTGTGGGAGCAGCAGGTGATGTTGCTGCTGTGCCTGCAGCCCCTTTGATGGAAGCACAAGGAATCGCTCCGTGTTCCCGGCGTGAGGAAGCTGGTGTTTCCAGCTGACGTGTGTTTAGGAGGAGAAGAGCAGCACCAGAGCTTCTGCTGTGTGTGAACTTGTAGCCTGGCACATGGGTGAGCTCAGCTGATGGGTTTCTTGAAGAACATGTGTTTTTCCAGAGGCGGTCCCCTTCCCTTGAGTCCTCTGAGGTTTGGGTTTGATGGCTCCAGAAGGTTCACTTCTGATGCAGTCCTGTTGTGGGCTTGACTGGTAACTCTGAAGTATCAAAGGAGCAAGTCCCAAACTCTTCCCACTGAGACTGGAGTGTGTTGAACCAGAGGCCAAAGAAGGGAGAAGTATCCAGGAGCTTAGTGTTGGGATCAAAGAGTCGGGTATAGTGCAGGGGAAAAAAGAGCTCTTTCCTCTTCCCTCTGGTTTTAAAGGTATTTAACTGACCCTTTAAAAGGTATAAAGGGAAATTGGCTAAGTTTATTGCCTGGATAGTTGGGATGTTTTCAAGCCGTGGCTTTGAAAAGTTAAAGTATGTGTATATATGTACACATATATATATATATGTATATGTATAAAAGTTAAGGTTATAGGGGGAGAAATAATTCACTGTGTTAGTTGAATTGCTACAATGGTAACAGCTCGTGTTGCAGAGTGAAGTACAATATATTAGGTGAATAGGCAAAACCAGCAGTGGAACAGGCTGTCTTGTATTCCAGATTCTGCCAAAAGGAAAGTGAGGAGTGTGCTGAGGAGGAGGTGCCAGTGATGCTTCGGTTTCTCATAGAGGAATGTTGTGTGGAGGCTGATAGGCACAGCCTGGGTCTCCTGTCACCTCACCTGGAAACAAATGGGAATTTGCTCTCCAGGTCATCAGACAGAGGAGAAATTAGACAATGAATATAATGCTCCCAATTCTACTTCTCCCTGCGTGTACCTAGTTCTTTCAGTGAGTGAATATGAGGATATACCTCCATAAATAATGGAGCCAACCTTTCTTTTAAATGTGGGTGTTGCTGATAACTGTCACCACTTAAATGTTGATCTCTTTGTTATACACACATCAGAGCAAACCAAACGGTCCTGTGGGTGAAGACTGTTCGTGCAGGTGCAGAGATGCCTTTGTTGTTCCCTGTTACGTTGAGGCTTTAACAGTGCTGTTTATGAGGTTATGCAGCCCGCAGTGTAAACTGGTGTTAGTCCTTCACAACACACTCACTCCTCCACTAAACCTTCCAGAAGTCTCTGCTGAGCTTGTGTCTGACCATCTTGGCTTTATTTCCCTTGTGTTTAGGAGCTGGAGAAGTTAGGGCTGCGAGATGATGTGGATCTGCACGTCTACGAGGTCCCGGTTGAATACCAGACAGTGCAAAGACTCATTCCTGCATTATGGAAAAAGCACAGTCCACAAGTGAGTGAGTAGAGGGAGGAGGAGTAAAGACACAGCAAATGGTTGAAATCTGTCCCGCTGACAGCCACGAGCAGAGGGTGAAGTCCTGTTTTCCACATGTGTTCAGGCGGGTGGTCCCTCACTAGATCTTCTCCTCTTTTGTCGTGAGAACATGGGAATTTGTAGGGTTTGAAAGCTCAGAACAGAGCATTCGATTAATGGGAGCAGTTGATGTGAAGAGGCCACTGCAAAGGGCTGTCGAGGCAGCCGTGTTGGGCTGGGCCACCAGCGGTCAAACGTGCCCACGTTCTTCTTAACCCTGGTTGAGTTTGGGCCAGGAAGGGGTGAAACAAGGAGAATTGTTCTGGACTGGACCCGTGAGCTCCTTGAAATGACTCGTTACTGTGATATTCATGCAGGAGCTCCTGCAGCAACCCCCAGTCTTCACCTGGCACCAGCGGGCTCTGGATCTTCCACCAGTTGTGTTTTGGCTGATCTAACTTGTTTCTTGCCTCTCGTAGCTGGTGGTTCATGTGGGTGTTTCGGGTATGGCTACGACCGTGACCCTGGAGAAGTGTGGCCACAATGTGGGTTATAAAGGCTTGGACAACTGCCGCTTCTGCCCAGGCTCTCAGTGCTGCGTGGAAGGAGGCCCTGAGTGCATCGATTCCATTATTGACATGGACACAGTTTGCAAGAGGGTCTCGGCTCTGGGGCTGGACGTCACGGTCACTATATCGAAGGATGCCGGCAGGTAGGGGATGCCAGTGAGCATGATACAGAGCTCATCCTCCCCTGCTCTTGTGAGACCTTCTGCAGTCCTGAGCCAGCTCTGGGGAACAGCACAAGAGGGACATGGAGCTGCTCTGAGGGCTGGAGCAGCTTTGCTCTGGAGCCAGGCTGAGAGAGCTGGGCTGGGGCAGCTGGAGAAGAGAAGGGGACACCTTAGAGCAGCTCCAGGGCCTAAAGGGGCTCCAGGAAACCTGGAGAGGGGCTTTGGACAAGGGCCTGTAGGGACAGGACAAGGGGAATGGCTTGAACCTGCCAGAGGGGAGATTGAGATGAGCTCTGAGGCAGAAGCTCTTCCCTGTGAGGGTGCTGAGGCGCTGGCACAGGGTGCCCAGAGAAGCTGTGGCTGCCCCATCCCTGGCAGTGTTCAAGGGCAGGTTGGACACAGGGGCTTGGAGCAACCTGCTCTAGTGGAAGGTGTCCCTGCCTGGGGCAGGGGTTGGAGCTGGAGGAGCTTTAAGCTCCCTTCAACCCAACCCACTCCATGATTCTGTATATGGTTCTGTCCTGCAGGTTTCTCCCTGGATTTGTCACTTGTTGCTAAATAAGCTCTCCCCTGTGTTTCAGGTACCTTTGTGACTTCACTTACTACACGTCCTTATACCAGAGTCGTGGGAGGTCGGCTTTTGTTCACGTGCCTCCGCTGGGAAAGCCCTACACTGCAGAGCAGCTGGGCCGGGCACTACAGGCTATAATAGAAGAAATGCTGGATGTTTTGGAGCATTCTGAAGACAAAATCAATTGTCAGCATGAACACTGAAAGTGGGCAGAAGTTATCCTAGTATTGCACTTCCAGAATCTTCCCTGCTACTGAAGTACCGGGGAAGCGGTCTGAAACGTACAGACCCCAGAATTGGAGACTTCAACAAGGCAAATTCCACTCCTAGCAATGGACCTTTTCTTTCTTTGTCTTTGTCAGATGTGTGCATTTCAGCCTAGGCAACAAAGGAGTCAGAATCTCTTCTTGGTAACACCTGCAACTGCTCATTCCTGAAGCGACTGAAGTGTGTGTGATGTGCCTCACGCAGAGCTTCTGGCAGCCGAGTGACAGCTACTGACCAGTGTAATCCAGTGTGGACGGAGGGTTTCTCATCCTGACTTGGTGCTCAGGTGCAGGGAATTGATAACCCAGTCTTCTAATGACTAGTTTTTAAGTTGAAAGGTTTGCTTTCATTGTGTTTTGGGTTTTTTTCCCCCCTCTTTGGCCCAAATGATAGGTGATGATATGAAGAGCTGGAATGGTGTGGGATTGTCTGTTGGACAGCAGCGCCTGGTGGAGACGAGGAATCTTGGGAATTGCTGAGATGGAAAAATACTTCAGGCACTGACTTCTTACCCCACATTGTCCAAATACTCACAGGGTCCTCTGTAATGTACTGGTTAACTGGTAGCTCCAGATAGAAGGGACGTGCTTTGGGTTCCTTCTGTTGCGGAGCAGGAGTTGGCTTTGTCTTTGTTTCTTGTGCACAAGGATGAGCCTAACTTGGCCTAATACTTCCAAATGTCTTTTTTTATTCCCTTCTCAATGCCACCCTCCCCACTCAAGTCAACATATACCTCCTGTACAAAACACCTTGTGTCATATGTGTGTGAAACAAACCATTCACGGTGAAATAGCTTTGCTAAAGGCCACTTTCTGCACAGGAGACCCTCACCCTACACTTGGTGCTAGCTGTTCTTTTGGAGGCGAAGGCTGAGTAATTGATAACTTCCGTAGTTACACATTTTCCTCCTTTTGAAAGCTTAGAAGAGTAATGTTTAACTTCAATTCAAAGTTGTCACCTTGATTTATTAGAGGCATGAATATGCAAACGTGCAGATTTGAAGATAGTCTGCCAAATCCCATCTCAGATGTTAAGCCTGCTGCCTGTAAACCAGAGGCAACTGGTTGAAAGCGAGGAATTTTGCTTCGGATGAGTTTTCCAGGCTGGTTCTTAACGTTTCCCTCCCAATGGGAGGGTACAAATTGCTGCTTCTTGCGTGAACTTTCCCAGGAATTCAGTGGGGAAGTGTACGTGAGGCTCTAAGGACTGGTTGATGCAGGTTTGCTGCCACATGACAAGGCTCCAGTGAAGGACGGATGATGGTACAGTGGGAACAGACACTAACTTGGTGATTGATGACCAGTAGGTCCCACTGAGGGGCCATTTAAATGAAGAGGTCTGATTTGATCCTGATACTTTTCCAAATATATATATATATACACACATATATATATACACACCCCAACATTTTGAATGCCATTATCTTAATTTTCTAATTAGGAATGATCCTGCTCTAGTATCTCTCAGTGAGAGCTGCCATTGACTTGCTGTTTTCCAGGAGAAGTCTAGCAACAAAGGGAATAGATACCACTTCTTGCCACCATGGAGAGAGGACCAAGGCTTCTGCAGTTGGAATAACTTTGCTATTGTGAAGATGTTTAATTCCCACTGTATTTACTGTGCAGGCTTTTCTGAGCAAAAAGAGTTTGCCTTCAAAGTCAAGATTCTCTTCTTGTATTCAGACCTGAGGTAGCACTTGTGGGGTGTCAGCAGGCAGGTTTCTGGCTAGTAATTTATTCTATTTAATGTTTTGCTGAAATATTGGTGGGTTTGACCTGGGTTTTGCCAGTAGTTGAGCTACTTTTCTCTTGTAGGTTTGTCCCTTTCTCTGGTAGGAAGCTCTGGCGTCGGTGTATCTTAGCTGCTGAGTGGTTGAAAGAGGAGGAATTCAGGTGCTCTGCTGAGTTCAGCAACTGGTTGAAGGGACTTTTAGGAATGCTATTTAATTTACCCGTAATGTAGCTAGAAATAAAATGGGAGTGGGAAAGAACAGTCGAGTGAGGTGAGACAGGAAAACCATGGAATCAAAGCGGCCACAGAAGGGCGGATTCCCATGGGAAGGTCTGTCATCCAGGCAGCCCTCACCAGGGGCAAGAGGGGTTGGAGCAGGTCACTGTGCTAGTGATAAAAGTCTCCAGGTGAGATGTGCCTTGTCTGTCCATGTCTTCTAAACGCTTGTGCTTCCTGGGAGCCTTGGGGATTCCCATGTGGATGAGGCTGAGGAGGAGGAGTGGCTCCAGACTCATCCATGGGAAGGCAGATAGCAGCGGCTGCGTGGGGAGGACAGCTTTCCACACTGCTGTGTTCAGCCTGTGCAGCTGGGCCTGTCCAGCACCTATAGACATTCCTCGTGGGTGCTCTCTGCTGCTCGAGGCTCAGTCCTGAGCCAGTGTCTGTGCCTGCTGTTTGTCTGAGGGTTGCAGTGCTTGGCCCACGTGGCGGTGTTAAAACCATCTCCTTTTTGGCCGTCCTTTGCTCGAAGCATCCCTTGGAGCTGTGTTGTCTCCTCAGGAGCTGTTTTGGTGACACTTCCATGTGAGCAGTTGCATAGGAAAAATAATTTATTTTATAATCTTTTGGGTTGTTTTTTTTTGAGCATTAGTCCTCGGAGATTGCATTTGTTAAAGGGTGTCTCGTGGTAGAGCAATCGTTTAGGGAAACTCTTACAAATGGCACGAAACTGATTTTATTTAACCTGACCTAAATTAAATACTTTTGGGTGGGGGTTTTTTTGTTGTTTTTGCCTTTTTATTGTGTTAGATTCGTGGATTCAGAATGCCTTCCCTAGGGATGCATATTTGCTTTGGAAATATGACATCGAACTGCTGCAGAGCTTCATAAAGCTGCTGGTTTGGGTAATTCTTCCTTATCTGCTGCTTCTTCCAGATCATCGATACGTAGACTTTGCACATTTGCACTGATGGGGAGAGCTGGTGCCAAGCCCAGAACACTGTGCTGGGGAGGAAGCGCAGGGAGCTCAGGTTTGCTGTTCATGGTGGTGCCTGCAACTTGCAAACACCCAAAGCTGGTAAAGCTTCAGAATCCTGTGAGTGCAGAGTTGTCTCTGGGGTAACGGAGAAACGGGGCTGAGAAGGTTTGTGTGGAAGAGAGAATTAGGGAGGTTCCACTGTTTCAGGTCTGCTGTCATTTGGTCTGCTTGCCAGCAGCTTGGAGTGGGAGCTGGCTGACGTGGTGGGGGAGTTTGGTGGTGCCAGTGTAATCGTTGCAGTTACTAAATGCTGTGGAGGGTTTTGAGGAACTCCAGGTACTCGTAAACTCCTTCGTCATTTGGTGACTCTGATGGTTGGGAGAGATTTCCTTGGGATGATCTACCTTATGTAAAACACAGCAAAGAGAAGCGGTGAGCTTGGAAGTTTCTTTGCCTTCAAGACTTATGGAGGATCTATATGGATTCCTTCCAACTTGAGATATTCTGTGGGACGGTTGAAGGTAAAGCCCCGTTTTCCTTCTTGGTTTGGGGCTTTGGGGCAGCTTTTGGGAAGGCTGTCAAAGTCTGTAAGATACGTAGAGCAGTTCACGTGTATCTGGAGCATTCCCCAACCTGATTGCTTCCTCCTAAATGGTAGTAGTGAGAAAGGATGCAAAGGTCATGAAGATGGTTAGAGGTGTTGAGTGTGGTTGTGACATGAGACTGCGGCCAAGAACTGCTGAGCTTCAGCAGCCCTTCCAGGAGGGGCCTGGCTGAGGGTGTTCCAACGTTTAAGACCATGAAAACCAGCAGGTTGCTCTGCTTTCAGCCCCGGGAGGAGGGGAAATCAGAGGCATCTAGAGGCAATTCGAGGTGAACGCTTCCGGGCTGACTCCTGGCAGAAGCTGAGGTGGTGTCATTGTAAAGCATCTCCTGACGCTGCCTCCAGCAGGAACCAGCCTCACTGAACCAGGGCTCTGCTCTCACGTGTCCCTTGGTCTCCGCAGGGTTTGTACCGCGTGTGCTGTGCTAAGTCAGGTAGGAAACTCTGAGGATTGACCTTCCTAGGCTGGCACACTTGGATGTAGCATTAAACCCCCCTGTGTCTCCCGCTGTTGTGCTGCTCGTGCAGGCAATACTTAACCTTTGAGTGCCTCAGTCACCTGGCAGAGGGGATTATTCCAGGCTACTGCCACACAGTTCCATGCCTGGAATAAAAGCCCAGGAGCTTCCAGGCCTCGCAGATGGGCAGCACAGGCTCCCAGTGGTGTTCTTTTTGTTAAGAAAAAGACTAAAGAAGTTATAACCCACTGAAGTTTCTTCTAATACTCCAGTAATCTTCATTTGATGGAGTGTGGATGCATTGACCCCACGTGTGGGCTTTCCTATGAAGTGTGTAAAAGGAACTGTGGTCGGAGGAGCTGCTTAAAGCCAGGAGACCCATGGAAAGGGGTTGATTGGGTCATTCCCCACAAGGGCCAGCGCTAGCCTGAAGCAGTGTTTCTGCTCAGTGTTATTTCATGGTTTAACCAGGGACTCGTGCATCTCTTTTAACTTCTGGTGTGTTTCTAACTCTAACCACCCATCGGATGCGGAGGCACGGAGCTGCTGGAAGAGCAAGTGGTGGTGGTTGCCAGCTGAAACCAGTGTGTTTCCACACAGGAGTGACACTCGTGGTGTTTGGGGGTTTTAATTGTGATTTTCAGGTTTCTTTCAAACTTCATCTGTTGGCTTGGATAAAGTAGCCCTCGTCCATGAGCAGACATCCTGACATAGGATTGGTTAGTTTTGCACCAGAAACCCTCATGTTTTGCAGTACAAA
>NW_009916303.1:4526-8794 GCF_000696875.1 Nestor notabilis | reverse complement strand
CTTCAGTAATGCCTTGTATTCCTGGCTGATTAGTGTCTTACGGGCTGAAAGGGACGTTCTGCCCAACCTCCAAAGCTGAGGATCTTGTTCCTTCTTCATCGTAGTCATTGAAACCTGTGATCTGCTTCTGCTCAGTCTCTTTGAAGACAAAGTAGAGAAGAAAATGCCTCCCGTAGATAGGAATTAAATTAGGAAATGAACCTATACACTGCCCTTAAATAAAACTCTGTGCTACGTCGGTGCACGGTCAGGTTTTCTATTGCACCAGCTTCTTAAATCACAAGTGTTTACTTCGATGAAACAGGGAGTGCCTTGTCCTGTGCTGGGCTTGCTTTTGGCGAGCAGAGTGGTGGTGATGGGTTCAGATCCACCCAAGGTGGATGGAAAGACTGGGAGAAACCCGTATCCCCTTTATCCAGGGATGCTTCTCAGCAACCGCGCTGAACTGGGGGTTTCCCGACGCACCCTCAGACCTGACAGAGGAGCAAACCAACTCTTTGCTGCTTGGTTGTCACTCTGGGTTGGGTTGGCCAAATCCGTGCAGGTTGTTCTGGCTCTTCTTTAAGGTTAGGTGTTCCACCGGGCTCGGTTGTGCATGTTACAGCATCACAGAGCTGCTGGGGCCCTCTCTCCCTCCATCCCAGTTGTCTGTCTGGTATCTCAGGTGGGCCTGATCTCACTCTTGCTCATCAGGACTCTTGGGGCGACCATTTGAACCCTGTTGGGGCTTTGGTTTTTCTCAGTGTCTTCTTGCAGTGCCTTGTAAAACCCAAACAATCTCCTGTGGCAAAGGGCTGTGTACTAAGAAACGTTCACATACTTTCAGCTTGCTATGGCCAGACTGGACTTTGTAACTGAAGATTGAAACCCATGGTTCAAAGTAAATAAAAAGAGTTCAACTCTGACTCCTGGTGCTCTGTGACAAGCGGTTCAAGATGCCTTTTGTGGGCTGCTTATGCCATAGTGGTGATCCCAGGCTGACCAGAGCGGGGTTTGTACCATCCCTGAAGTCCCTGCTGCTGTTGGAGATGAGCCCTTGGACCCCATCCCCATCCCACGTGGCTGGTTTTCAGAACAGACACTCTCTGGGCTCCTTTTTGGCTGCATGTCTTGGATATTTGTGTCACAGAGGAGTATGTGGAAGCTCCATCTTGCCATCATCTGTCATGTGTGTGTGTGTTTCCTCCATCTGTTATGTTCATTCTTTCTGCTTTGAGGTACCAGCCCTCGCTTTGACCGTGGAGCCGAATGGAGCAACAGCCCCCTGCTAAGGATCCATGCGGGATTCACTCACCATGGCTGGTCCTGAGGCCCAGGGAGCGTGTCCTTCCCCTGACTTGATGAAGCCTCTTAAAGTGCTCTCTCAAGAGCCTGTAATCCCAAAAGCTTTGGGGAGCAAAACCAACCCAGCAGCGTGAGTGCATGTTCGCTCCCAGCTGGCCAATGTCAGGAGGCAGCAGTGAAAAGATCTGATGAACAAACACCCCCCTCACTCCGGGCATTTCCCAACACCAAACCCCCCAGTTCTCACCTTTTCTTCACTTAATTCACAAGGAAAAGCTTGATGGAAGCTTTCCTGAGTCTCGGAGAGCGGAGTTTAGAGCCATGGTCCTCTGGTGAGCAGAGTTCCATCTGCACCCTAAGCTGGAATTAAGTCTAACTCTGCTTTTACCCTGGTGTTCCTTTAAACAAGCAGAAAACACCTCATCTAGGAACAACAAAGGGTTCTTAGTGCCTCGGGCATCCGCAGCTGGAGCAGGGGAGGTGAGAGGATGTTCTGTAGATGTGGGTGGAATGGGATGTGCCACATGGGCCGCAGGAGGAGCTGGAGGTGGCAGCTCGTCCCCTTGGCCTCTCTCGAGTCTCAGAACAGGGTCACACACTGCCCGTGTTGCCCAGTGAACCCTGAATCCTTCCAGTCAATGAAGTGTTTCTGCTTCACACCCGCATTGCTGCTCTCACGTGGGCTCCAACAGCAGCACCTCTCCTGCTCCCCATGGATGGAGGCTGGAGCAAAGCAGCGCTGTGGGATGCAGCAGGAGCTGCTGTGATTCTGAAGCTGGCTGTGACCTGCGGGCGGCAGCTCCCCCCCCAGGCTCCCCAGGACACTTGGAACCCACCGTGTTTTTTTTTGTCCTGCCTTGGCTCCTTGCCGGCTGCTGCCACTGGTCCTGCCTGGGAGCGAACTGGTGCCACCAGATGGTGCTGCCCTCGCGTCGGCTTCACCCTGCGGCGATGGAGAGGGACAGCCCCAAGCTGCAGCTCTTCAACAGCTCCAGCTTAGTCCTGGGGGCTTCTTGTGGTCCTGATGTTCCTCACCTCGGATGCTGTAGAGACGGGAGGACAGGGAGCACCACCGGGGAAGGAGCAGCATCAGGTCCTGCGACGCGAGTGGCGATTGCACCACATTGGTGCAATGTTCGGTGTTCACCCCTCAGCAGACGGAGGAGGTTTGATGCTGTATTTACTACCTCAAGGCAGGGCTTTGCCAAGACCGAGATTTAAAGCCTGAACCTGGTAAAGTTTGGAGCGCACCGAGGTGGAACAGGACTCGGGGAGGTCACGCAGTGGTCCTGGTCCAGAAGCTGTGCTGCCAGGGCTGAGCGTGCCCCTGCTCCAGAGAGTTAATGGTGGTTTGTGGCTGGAGGGGGGAGCAGAAGGGAAAACTTCACTGTTCTTTCTGAATCTCTGCTTTTTTGCTGCCTTTCTTTGATGTCTCAGCTCTGGGAATGGTTTTCCCTGAGCTGCCGTCGGGATCTTGCAGAGTTCTCCAGCTTTGCCTTCAGAGATGGAGCTTTCCTCACACTCACCGACACGCAGCACGCGTTGGGCACCGAGGGGGCTCCAGAGCTCCCTCAAAGGAGAGGACACGGGCTCCCCGTGAGCCAACCTCTGATGGAATCCCTCTGATCTGCGTTCCCTTCACAGCGTGATCAGCTTCTCCCACAAGGTTTCCAGAGGGATGTCCTGTGCGGGGCGAGCCATGAGGTCGTTGTGCAACCAACAGCTCTCCAGAGGGAGAGCGCTGGAGGCTTCGCTGGTCGCTGACACGGAAGCTCGTCCCGGAGCATCCTGCTTGGCTGCACGTCCAGAGAGCGCCGGGGAGGAGATGGCTTTGGTGGACTCAGAGACCTTCATTCTCCCTGTAACAGCGTGGTCTCTTCCCCCTCTTCCCTCCCTCCCCTGCTCCTCAAGCCCTCCACAGCCGACTGCGGATCAAAGCTGACCCCAAGCGAAGGCGCTGGGAGCCCGCCCTGCCCCGGCTGCTGCCGAAGGGCTCCCCAGAGCTTCCAGCAGAGCCACGGAGCTGCTGCAGGGGAATGGCTGGAATTTCCTGCCTGCTCCGAGCAGCCCCCGGTGCAGGCGTGTGCGGGCAGGTCCCGGGCTGGGTTCACTGCCTCTCGCCCCATGAGCTCCCCGTGCCAGGGGTGAGGCCGTGGCCAAGTATTTCCTTGTGCTGGGGCTCCTCGTGGTGCCGGTTCAGGCACAGCAGCTTCTCTTGCCCTGCTGCTGGGCTGCACCCCCTGTGTGAGCAGCAGGTCGGGGGGGATTGTCTACCCCTGCAGCCCTGCTCCAGCTCTGGGGAACAGCACAGGAGGGACGTGGGGCTGATGGAGCGGGGCCAGAGGAGGCCCCGGAGCTGCTGCGAGGGCTGGAGCAGCTCTGCCCTGGAGCCAGGCTGAGGGGACCGGGCAGCTCCTCTTCTGCCCCACCAAAACCACCTCACACTTAAAGAACCCGTCCAGACTCTTAAAATCCTGCATTTTTAAGGAGCTTTCTGGGTTGTCCTTCGCTTGTAGCATCTCCCGAGGCTTTCCTTGGGATGTGTCCAGGTTGGGTTTAATTCCCTTCATCTGTTTCCCAACCTGCTTTTTGCTGGAAGGATTTAGAGCTCCCAAGGGTGCCCCTCTAGGGCCGCTCAGAGCCCGCACAAAGGCAGGTCCCTGCTTAGAGCTGTGGCTTTTGCTCTGCCGCTTCCTTGTGCTTTGCTCCTGGGCTCAGCACCACCACCCCAAGGGAGAATGATGCTCCCGAAAGCCTTGGCCTGAGGACACCTCCTGGAATTACACTCAAAATGCAGACGAAGGGTTGTTCAGCACATTGAGGGGTGAGATTTATCCCCCTTTGAACAGAAAGAGGCTCAAACCGTGGAACATCTTCATGTTAAAGCTGCTTCTCCGTAACCTGCCTTCGCTCCTGCCCAGACTGAGCTCGTTGCCGGCTGCTCGTGCAGATGGTGCTCTCAAGGTCCTACACCATGTTTGTGG
>NW_009916303.1:3805-4494 GCF_000696875.1 Nestor notabilis | reverse complement strand
GAGCCAGGGGACAGCCCCTACCTGTAGATCCGTCTGGCTGAGGAGGCCCGTCCAGGAAAGATGCTCATTGTGAGCGGAGAACTTGGTCCTGACGGGAGCATCGCTGTGGGGAGGGGGCCTGGGGCGGCGGGTGAGGATCTCGAGCACCGTTTCCATTCTCGGTGGCTGGATGGGAGCGATTCCTGCAGTGCCCAGGCCAAGGGGTGGGGATTCAAGTTAATCCTTGACCGCGGGTGCAATCAAGGCCAAAACGTCCTTGTCCAAGTAGAGCAAAAGTCTCATTTTTGGCAGATGCCATAAACTTGCAGCAAGGGAAGTAAAAATGTGCCTTTTGCGGGGGCAAAAGCTGCTTTCTGCTCACCTGACCCATCCTGTTTGTTTTGTGTTTAGAAACGTCTAAAGGTCAGAACAACTTCCACTCTGCCAGTTCATCATGACAGCGGCCAACGCTGGGAAAACACGGGATGCTGCTTCCCAAACAGGCCCTGCTGCCAGCAGAGGGGGAGCCTCCGTCTCCCATCCCTCTGCGCCCATTCCCAGACCTGAAATGAGATGGAACAAACCTTGTCCCTGATGTGACTGATGGAACCTCGGAGGTTCCTCCCCTTCAAAACCAAGGGGTTCCGCACCTGGAATTGCTTCTGCAAGTGCTGAAGTTGCTTCCAGCCACCAGCTTCCCCGGAGACCCA
>NW_009916303.1:3150-3767 GCF_000696875.1 Nestor notabilis | reverse complement strand
GGACAAGCCGAGCTGCTCTTCCCTTCTTAGCCCTCAGCTGAAAGCTGCATCACGGGAAAGCATCATCCACCTCGCCTGCAGCAGGAAACAGCCCCTCTCCAGCATCCAACCTGCTCAATCCGAGTGGTTTCCAGGGCTCACGGGAGATCCCGTAGGTCATGGGGAGCGCCCGGTCCAGTGCCGTGTGCCTGCGAGCGGGATGCTGGGGATGCTGGGATGCTGTAACCTCACCCCGTCAACACCAGGGCTGATGAACGCCTGGTCCTGGGGGGCTCTGGCTTTTGTTGGAGTCTCTCAGCACCTTTTCAGGAGCCGTTTGCTCACCAGCCTCGAAGACTGACCCGACCCTGGAGGGCAGCGCTTTGGAGCAGGCGCTGCCCCAGCCCTGCCCCAGCTGGTGCAAGCTCAGGGCTGTGGCTGGGCTCTGCTTGATGGGGAAGTGACTCATGTTCGTGGTGTTCTTGTTGCTTTTGGAGGCTGATGTCAGCATTTCCCACACAGCTTCTTCCCCTGGTGCTGGCTCAGCTGGAGCTGGGGTGGCACCGGGGATGGCAGCAGGTCCCCAGCGCGCTCCCTGCCCACCTCCTCTTGTCTGGAGATGGAGGGAAGGGGATTCC
>NW_009916303.1:2125-3112 GCF_000696875.1 Nestor notabilis | reverse complement strand
TCAAGGCGGCTGTGCCGGCCGCTGGCCTCCTCATGGGGCAGCGTGAGGCGTCCCTGCCCGTGACAGGGGGTTGGAACTGGATGATCTGAAGGTCATTTCCAGCCCAAACCATTCTGTGACTCTGTGTGATGCTTTAATCACCAAAACTCCCAGTTTCTCCCCCGCTCGCTGCATGTGGAGGAGCAGCAGCACCAGGGCAGCAGCTCCTCCTCCCCCTCAGCCCCTGTGTTGGCCTCTCCAAGGTCCAGGAGTCCCCGACCACCAGCAATCCCATGGCCAAACGCTCCTGTGAATCCCTGCTCTAGATCCATGGCGAGCAGGCGCTGCGGTTGTACCTTGGACATCGGATGCATTAACGAGGGAGGAACCTGCATCCCACCGGGAAGAGGCGTTTGATAAACCCGACCTGCTGCTGCTGGGAGGACCAGAGGAAACGTGGGAAGCTGCGGCTGAGCGATCCCCTGGTGAGGACGCGCTGGGACATTTCACAGTGGCCCCTCCAAGCCCTGCTCTTAAAAACACGACTTTTATGGCCGTTGCTGGGCTGTAAATCTCCAGCTTCCACCCCTGGCGCCTTTGGGGAGAAAACATCCGGCTTCGGCACACTCGGATGCTCCCCGAGCACAAGGCACCGCATCAGCCGCGCAGGGAGCAGGACCCGCTGCCGGAGCAGAACTGCAGGACCCCGGGTCTTGCTCAAGGGGCAGGCAATGGGGTTGCTGCTGGGTCGGGGCCTCTTCCTGCTGCACGGCTACACTTTGGCTTCGGGGGAGCAGATTGAGCACCCTGCTGATGGTGGAGGGTGCTGGTGCCTCCTGGGACATGGAGGTGTTCGTGGGGTGTTCTGCTATGGTTGTTACCCAGAGGTGTGTGGTTGTCCTGGGGTGATGGGTCTTCTCCCTTCTTCCTTGAAGTGGGGAGCTGAAGTGTTGCAATCACCCCAGGAGAAGGGATCGCAGCGGGGCTTGGAGGTTCCTCACAAACAGA
>NW_009916303.1:833-2031 GCF_000696875.1 Nestor notabilis | reverse complement strand
GGATGGAAAGGCAGGGGCGAGGCTGGAGCTGGCTCCGAGGGGAAGCAGAGGATCAACAGCCATCGATCATGGGATCACTGGAAGCACGTTCCTCCTGTGCTACAGACTGGCCGCTTGGCTTCACTTCAGGATACTTGGGAATGACCTCACCTGCCCTGGCTGGCACCGGGGGGACCGTGCCCCTTGCCTTGTCTAACCAGGGCTTTCTCACCCTCTGCTCATGTCTTGTGGTCAAAGCATCCCTCAGCAGGCGGCGAGAGGTGGTGGTCCCGGCCTCCCTGGTTGTTCCCACCCTCAGTTTTCCCTTCCCCGGTTTGGTGTGGTGTTTCCCGCTGGATCCGGGCCATCCCGGCGTGCTCGGCACCATCCCAACCCTCCTGACATGCCCAGGGATGACGTAAAACCAGCCATGGCTTGCTTCAGGAGGGCCTGGACGTGGGGCAGAGCCATCCCTCACCGCAGCTGCATGGAGGAGCTGCTGCTGCAAGCCAGGCTGTGGTGTCATCAGCCACCTCGGGAGGACAAAGTCCAACTGAGGGTGTGCCGGCAGGAGCCGGGCGCTGCTCCCCTGCTCCGGAGGGGTTTTAGGGAACGGGCTGTGCACCTGCCTCAGCCCCACACCACAACGGGGATCCAGGCGCCAGCGGGGACCGGCGCGAGGTGCAGGATGGAGAAGGCAGCCCGGGATGCAGGGATGGACCCGCCGCGCCTGCCTGCACATCACCGTCTGCATCACCCCCTGCCACCCCTCTGCCACCTCCGGGCCATCGGATGTCACCCGCGGACCCTTGTCACCAGCGGGGCAGGAGAGGTGCCGGGATCCCCCCAGCCGTGAGCTGGCTTGGTGATCCATGGGGAAAACCAGGCGGTGGAAGGGAACTGTTTGTGTCTGAGGGAAAGGCTGACATACTTATTCATCTCCACAGCTGCAGAGCAGCCTCGCACATCACCCAGCTCCAGCTCCACCAGTGCATCCCATGCGAATTCCCAGGCGGAAAGGAGGAATTACTGCTGGGTGTTTCCTCTTTGTTTCCTCCGGCGTCACCCGGAGGGCGGGCAAAGTTTGGCTCCTATAAAGTCAGGTCAGGTCCACTTCATTCATTCCCGTGGCAGCACCGCCGGGAGCTGCACGTCCAAGCCTTTGCGCAAGAGGCTTTTGTAGCTAATTCCCGCTGGGAATTGCGTGATGCCGAAGGCG
>NW_009916303.1:322-678 GCF_000696875.1 Nestor notabilis | reverse complement strand
CCTCACCTGCCTCCAGCTCCTGCTGCTCATCACTGGCGTGGAGCTGAGGCCCCGCATGTGGGGTGCGGACAGGATCCAGCTGGAAGCCATCAAAAAGGGGATCCTGGAGCGGTTGGGAATGCCGGCACCCCCCGTGGTCCGGCACCAGCTGGACCAGGAGAGCATCCGGAGGGCACAGCAGCTCTACCAGCACACGGTGGACGAGCTGATGCGGAACCGGAGCCGGGAGGAGGAGGAAGGAGCCATGCCCAGGACCAGGCGCCTGCATCGCCTGACCCCCGCATGTAAGTGATGCCGTGACTCCGTGTGCATCCGTCACCCTCATTCCCACCCCACACACACTCGTGTGTGTCTCC
>NW_009916303.1:0-213 GCF_000696875.1 Nestor notabilis | reverse complement strand
CTGTTCTGCTGCAAACCACACAACGTGGGCAGTTTTGGGGTGAAAGCAGCAGCTTTGGGTGCTCGGAGCGGGGTTGGGGGTGGGTTGGAGCGGAGGTGCCGTCCCTCCAGCCCCAGCTTGAGCCCCGGTCTGGGGTTTCGTCTGGATCTGGGGGGGATGCAGGGAAATATCCCGCTCTTGCCGTGTGGCTGGGGGGGTACAAGGGGGTGTGGG
>NW_009916302.1:5939-7119 GCF_000696875.1 Nestor notabilis | reverse complement strand
TCCTCCTGCAGACACACCAGGTTAGTAGGGCCGATGGAGCGGGGGGGTGTTAGTTGGGGAAGCCCAGTTCTTGCCTCCTCCTGCCAGCCAGGACAGTGATGGGTCATCTCCTGCCCCCAGCCCCACTCACATCCCCCATCAGGAGTTGCTGCTCACCATCGAGGGCACTGCCTTCACTGGCTCCGTATCTCCGAGGTCACCAGATCGGTCCAGTGTCCTGCTGTGGTCCCGCTCATTGAGTGTGGAATAGTTGTCTGGAGCAGGAAAGGAGAGAGTCAGTCATGTCACCTCCATGGGAGGCAGCATCATCCCCACAGGAGGTATGATCTCTGCCCCAGCATACCAAGGAAGCAAGATGCTCCCACCATTTCAGTCCCAATCCTACCTGGTCCCATGTTGCTCATCTGGATCTCCTCCCGGGAGGATTTCTTGTCTACAAGCATGGGAGAGCAGATCAGACACAGCCCCTGCAGCCACAAGCAGCAGAGGAACCGCTGCCTACCCCAGCTAGAAGAGCCTAGACCCAGCTGCAGCCACAGCACTGTTGACATAAGGATGCTACAGGACCTACATGAACATAGGTCCTTTCCAGCCCTGAGAAGCCATCTAAAGCCCATATTGATGGCCTTGTGTTAGCAGCTGTGGCTGCCAAGAAAGCCAGGGCTGAAGAGCAGAGAGGGGACGAAGGCCAGCTCTTCTGGGGAACCACAAGTAGAAGGGCGATGGGGGGGACAGGAGCTGCAGGGAAGGCACATACCTGTTTTTTGGTTCCTGTCAATGAGAGGCAAGGTGCTGTCATCAAAGGAGTTGCCTCCCTGGGTCCGAGAGGCATTGCTCAGGTTCACCTGGAGCATCAGACAGTGACCACTCACACCCTGGCCCAGACATTCCTTCCTGATCCGCACATCCCATCCCACCCCTCCAGCCCCCAGCACCAGGAAGGGCCCAGGAACCCTACCACAGCCCTTGAGCAAGGGATCAAACAACCAGAGGGTGCTACAGAGCCCAGGGCTACACCCATGCCCCAGTGGAGGTGGCTGGCTGGGCTGGGGGAACACGCAGCCCTTAGCGAGCAAGGGCAATCCCAGCCTTTGGGAAAGTAACCAAGCCCTGGAGAGCCTTGTTCTTCAGCACTGCCACTGGCCCACAGTCCTGCCAGCTCCTGCCTGCAGATCTGCAA
>NW_009916302.1:5214-5876 GCF_000696875.1 Nestor notabilis | reverse complement strand
GGCGGGGGGGACACCTCCAAGTGTGTCAATCCCATCAGCAAGGGAAGAGCGGAAATCCAGTACTGCTGAGCTCCAGGAACACCATTCTCCCTGATGCAGGACCCCACCTCCTACCCCAGCCACAACAGGGCATCCCCATACCTGGAAATCTGACTTCTTCCAGCCTTTTCCGCAGCTCTTTATATCCCCAGACTGTCTGCAAGACGAGGGCAGCCGCCCGGACCTCTCGCTCGGAGCGGTTCCTAAAAAGGGGTGAAGGGAGAGATGTTTGGAAATACCCATGGTTGGGAGGAAGCTGCTGGAGAAGCCCTTCTCTGCCCCTTGCACTGTCCTTCAAGCAGAGCCTACCCAGACTTGTTGATCAGCACC
This sequence comes from Nestor notabilis, assembly GCF_000696875.1. Classification (NCBI taxonomy): domain Eukaryota; kingdom Metazoa; phylum Chordata; class Aves; order Psittaciformes; family Psittacidae; genus Nestor; species Nestor notabilis. The sequence continues at coordinate 5,507 of NW_009916302.1, read as the reverse complement.
AACTTCTCGATCCCCTGAGTTTCCCGCAGCTTCTTGGCAGCCTCAAGGTTGTCTACAATTACTTCATTGATGGTGTTGAGGATTGACACCACTGCATCCTCAGAAAGGTTTTTGGCTGGGGTCTGCTGGCCTCCGGGCAGGTTCTTCACTAGGTTGGGGATGGCATGTTTACCTGGGGAGGGGAAAGAGCTGGCCATGAGCAAGTGAAGAGGTCTGCAAGGGAAAAATCACTGCAGAAGGACCAGTGACCAGTTCTGATGTCCCTCTCAGGACATGCTACTCTGGGAGAGCAG
>NW_009916302.1:1616-5150 GCF_000696875.1 Nestor notabilis | reverse complement strand
GATGGAGCCAGTGTCCCACCGCGCGCAGCCCTCACCTATCAGCTCCTTGTTGCGCAGGTCCACAGCCAGGTTGCGCAGGGCTCCGGCCGCGGCTTTCACCACGCGCTCGCTGTCATGGCTCAGGAGGTCGGCGATGGCCGAGAGCCCCTTCTCCTGGCGCAGCGCGGCGCGGATGCAGCGCCCGTACTGCGGAGCAGAGGCACAGCACATGGGGTCACCCGGGCAGGCACAGCCCCCCACTCCTCGGGACACCACCGGAGCCTTCCCACCACCCTCTGCTTGGGCACCAAGGGTCCTGGCTTCACCCACAGCAAGGCTGCAAAGGTCCTGCTCCTGTCCCAAAGCCTCCCCGCAACAGGCCAGGCAAGCAGCTTCCCAGGTGGTCTTTCCATACACACCAAGAGAATGCAGGTCAAGGATCTGTGGAGCAGTCCCAGACCGTCATTCCCTGTCCCCAGCACACAGAAGGGAAGGAATGGCAGCGAGCCTGCTGCTGGTAGGGACACAGACAGGCAGCCCTTGGGAAGACACAACTGGCAGGGTGCACAAAGCCCTCAACAGCACAGGAGAGACCAAGTCCACACATGAACTGTGCTGTTGAACAGTCTTCCTGAGCAGGGAGCCCTGTACAAAGTGAACAGCCTGAAACGGCAGGGCTCAGGCCACCCACAGCTCTGCTGGTACCCCCCCCATGGGTAATGCTCTTGCTCCCCAAGGCTCCTTCCCTGCAGCACAGATGAACATGGACAGGGCCAGCTTCAAAGGCACTCACCGTCCAGCTGCCAGCACACAGGTTCTGAATGGCTCCTGCCGAAGCCTCCAGGATGGCTGGGGTCTTGCTTTCCTTCAGCAGGGAGATGTATATCCGAACCACTTCTGGCTGGAAGAGGAGCTCGTAGCCTGCCAGAGAACGGGAAGGACTTACCAAGGGCTCTGCTCAAATCTGGTTAATTCCAAAGGGGCACTGCTGGGCAGGCGAGGCGGGAGCGTTGACCCAAGCTCCCTGCTCCCTGGATCCTGGGTATGGCAGGAACCAGGCTGCCCCACAGTCCCTGCCCGGGTCAGGGATGCCATGCTGCTGCCCGCAGTCCCCAGTGCACTGCTGCAGTTCAGGAAGGCTTTCAGCTGAGCTGCAGCACTGCTGCCTTCAGCAAGGAGACGTCGGGCTCAGTAAAGGCCTGGCTGAAGTCCCCAGGGGAGGCAAGGGCACGGGCTGGGCAAAACTGGCAGTCAGGTGCTGTGCAGCGAGAGGCACTCGCGGCAGGAGGAAGGGGGGACACTCCGAGCAGGCGGCCACCAACCCCTCGCTGAAGCAGCTTGGGTTGAGCTCCCAGGGCTGTGTCACCATGTTGTTCCTTCACCTTCAGGGCAACAGTTCCCTTCCCAGGAAGCCTGTCCCGAGGCAGCACTGACCTCCTCCAAGCACAGGCATCCTCTCAATGTCTGCGCCAGAGTTGGTGTTTTAAGAGGCACTGGGGCAACCAGAAGCACAACTCCTCCAAACCAAACCCTTGCCTGGTTTAGAGGCTCACTTTAATGGGAAACTCTACTCGCTCCTCTCCTGGACTGCTTGTGCAAGAGCAGCCCTGCAGAGCCCAGCCTTCCACAAACACCCCAGGAACATACCTTTGGCTGGAGTTGTTCTTTTGGGAAAATCCACTGTATCGGCACCGGGGTCTTCTGGGAGCTTTTTACCTTCAAAGGGCAAGCAGAGGAGTCAGACCCTCCTCTCCCCACCCGCCTCAGCCCAACAGCTCTTTGCCACTTGCTCCAAGGACAAGCCCAGAGGTAAGCCGAAGCCAAGCTACCAGCGTGTCCCTGGAGGGAACGTCAAGAGCCACACTGCGACAGCACGTGCCCAGCTGGGGCAGAACCAAAGCAGGCCAGAGCGAGCACCCAATCAATCCAACCATGGGAGAAGTAGAACCAGGAGCACACTCACCTCTGGAGAACCACTCGTCTATTGGCGAAGCGGAGAGGACAGGAGAGAGGGAAGGCAGGAGGAGAGAAGTGCCGACAGCATCATGGGGCAGATCGTTTGGCAAGAAAGCAAAGGCATGGGGAAGGGACAAACAGGAGAGAAGGGAAGGTGTGGAGTTAGTGGCTATCTCTGCGTCACCATCCCGCCACCACAGAGACCCACCAGTAGCTTGTGTCAAATGCTTTGGGTAAGCCAAGCAGTAGGTCCCAAAGCCAGGGGAGGCATGGGCCACTGCACCTCCAGAGAACTGCAGTTTAACCCTCACACAAGAGGTGCCAGAGCAGGAGCAGAGGGACCCCAGACCACTCTCAAGCTCCACTGTAGATTTGTCTGTATCCCACCTCCCTTCACGCTGCTGCCACCAAACAAACCTTTGCCCTTCTTGGCACCAAAGCAGCTCGCAGCGTGGGGCCCAGTGTTGTTGGCAGGGGCCAGGGGTGTCTCCTGGTAGCGCTCAGCGTGGGGGATCTCACGGTGGACTTGGTAGGACAAGTTTCTCAGCAGGCACACACAGTTCTCCACCAGCTACAGACAAAACCAGATTTGCCTTGGAGCACCCGTGCCCACCCCATGCCCGAGTGAGGGCCCCATCACAGCGTGCAACCCAGAGCCAGGCCAAGGGGGCCTGAACTCGCCCCAGGGGGAGACGCAGCTCCACCCCAGCTGGAGCACGTTCCCATCCCACACCAGGCATGACCAGTTCTGTGTGCATGAGTTCGTACTCTGCTGGGACAGCATCTTTCTGCCATGAGCACAGGAGCTCCAGGGAAAGGCTGAAGGGAAATTCAAGCCAAGGCCTGGTCAAGACAGATCAGGGAGCCCTGATCCACAGGATACCAACGTGGCGCAAGTGACACCAGCTGAGCCCTGCTGGAGGGACAACTGTGAGCTGAGTGCCAGCCACCTCCTGGTCAAACAGTGCCCAGGTCACACCCTACACAGGCTCTCTCTTCTCAAGTGGAGATGGGGGAAAGGCATGAGCCTGGACTGGGCTTTCCCAAGCTGGTCCTGTCAGGCCAAGTCCCTCCCTGGTCAAGATTCCACCCTTCCGCTCTACATCCATCCTGGCATGAACCCAGCTTCAGCCACCATGAACAGCAGAGCACTGCTGGGGCTGACTGCCAAGGGCAGAGCTCTACACGTGCCCCATGCTGGTACCTTGCTGTCCGAGTCCTTCTGGCCGATCTCAGACTGGACAATGTAGATGAGGGCATCCACCAGCCCGTCACACTCCCGCAGCTTCCGACGGGCCTCGCTCCGCTCCGAGCTCACGTTTCTGGCAGGCAGGAGGGAACCAGCATGGGAGAGACAGCTGAGGGCAGGCACGGAGCTGCCAGCATCCAGCAGAGCTCACACCAGAGGAAAGCTCCTGTAGCTCCCCTCCACTGAGAGAAACTCCTCCAAAACCAAGGACTGCATCACCAGGAGCTGTCCTGGGAGAGCAGCTCTCCCTTGGCAGCCCCCGAAAGCCACCAGGACCAGCCAGGAAGGAGCATTACCACAGCCCCAGCCCACACCAGCACTCTGGCAGCAGTTGGTGGCCCCCTCCCATA
>NW_009916302.1:999-1585 GCF_000696875.1 Nestor notabilis | reverse complement strand
CTCCCACTCGATATGGCGGGGTTTGGAGTCCTCGTTGGGTTCCCGCTCCCAGCCTGAACGGGGAATCACCACCTCATCGGTCAAAGCGTGTAGTGCATGATCCACGATGGCCATCTTGATGGAGTCATGCGAGGACAGGTTCCAGAGTGTTCCTGCAATGCCACAAGCAGGTGCTCAGACCACGAGGGCTTAAAAACCTTCACACTGTGGATCCCTCACCCAACAGATCAGCCCCTCCCCTCCTCCCTCAGCCATTACCCGTGATGACCTCCGTGAGGTCCATGTCATGGGCCTTCCGCAACAGGCGAACCAGAGCAGGCACCCCATCGCAATTCTTGATGGCAATCTTATTGTCTTGGTCCTTGCCGAAGGAGATGTTCTTGAGGGCTCCGCAGGCACCGTAGTGCACCTCTTTCTTGGGGTGGTCCAGCAACCCCACCAGCACGGGAATGCCCTTCAGCTTGCGCACCTCCGTCTTCACCTTGTCATTGCGGTAGCAGAGGTGCTGCAGGTAGGCGGCCGCGTTGGACTTGACGGTGTCGAGGCGGAAGCTGAGCATGGCGATCACCTCCGGCAGCTCCGGCTG
>NW_009916302.1:531-968 GCF_000696875.1 Nestor notabilis | reverse complement strand
CCCCGGCTGCGCCCAGCTCCCCGCCCCAGGGCCTCCCTTCCGCAGGCTGTCCAGGCTGGCCAAGCTGCCGCGCTCGTGCTGGGCCAGGGGAGCCCAGTAGTACCGGTCAGGGGCCACCTCATCCACTAGCATGTCCTCGTAACTCCTGCCAGAGAACACAGCAGCCTCAGCACGAGTCCCAGGCCTGCAGAGCAGTGCTGGGCACGCGCTGGGGCACCCTCCTGCTCTCCACGCAGGATCCAGCTGCAGGAGGACACCCCGAGCCCAGGCCTGGCCTGCTTAGGGAGCAGGCGGTTGTTCCACAGGAGAAGGCAGCCTCAAGAGCTATTCCAGTCCCTTCCCACCCACCGGGCTTAAGTCAGAGGCTGGATCCTGCTCTCGGCATGACCACGGAGGCAGGAGCCAGCCCCGCGGCACAAAAAGACATTTTGGGCTGT
>NW_009916302.1:0-222 GCF_000696875.1 Nestor notabilis | reverse complement strand
CCTGACCCGCTGGAGGGTCCCAGCAGCACCGGGAATGAGCCGTTGAAGCTGGAAGAAAGTGCAACTGCTCCCCCAAGGTGACAGTGAACACCCCAACCATGCACCATGCAAAATCCTGGGTTCTCACCCTAGTTCTGCTGTCATTGACAGCTTAATCCTTCCCCCGCCCGGCCGAGGAATCCAGGGGTTTCCAGCAGAGGGGGATGGCATTTAAGCGAGGGG
>NW_009916301.1:0-200 GCF_000696875.1 Nestor notabilis | reverse complement strand
TGCTTTCATCTCTGCTCCCCAAACCCCACAGCCCAGCATCACCCACAGCGAGCCAGGAGGGAAACTGAGGCAGCCTTGGACCCCACGGCCTCGAGCCCTGCGAGGTGGGCCGGGGAAGGAGAAGAGCTGGGGGGGATGTATCCCTCATGCCACACGCTGTCACCGTGCTCCCCACGCATCCCCATCGCCACTAGTGCTCC
>NW_009916300.1:0-3169 GCF_000696875.1 Nestor notabilis | reverse complement strand
CTCTAGTAGACCTGGCCTCCCAAATCCAGTCTCATCTTCTAAATACCCAAACCCCTGACTACAACACCATTGTTCTAACCATTTATTAATCTGCCAAATACGTCTAGCTTTAAGGTCCTCCCCTTTATCCTGGAGAATTGATGAAAAAAACTATCTGACCTCCAGAGCCCCTAACCACCTCTCCCAGGGCTCTGTAGTCCTTCTATCTGAATGCTATCTGTAAAAATACGTTATTTAATTATTAAAAGCATATTTTAAATAATCTAGCTGAGATTTTAACTGTAGATATTCTACAGCCTGCTTCTTGAAATACACATATATATTAACACAAGTTTCAGTGTTCAGAGCAGGGGTTCATGTCCACTGTAGAGCACTAGACTCTTAGCTGCCACAGTTGTGCTCATCTGTTTCAGTGGCGTATGTGTGCATTCACTAGTTGTTTGGGGAAAGTAAATTAAATTGCTAATTCTGTTTCTGGATTCTACTCTTTTACTGCTGTTCATTAATTCTATTAACACACCCATTGAGAAACTTTGTGCCAAGACGAATACCAAGCACAAATGAAAAATAGTTCTGCAGTTCATTAAATAGGTGATAAAAGGGCAAACTGTGTGGTAGACAATAACAGCGAGACACAAAACAAACAACAATGTTTGTCTTGGCAGAGTACTAGCTGATACTGAAATCTTTATACAGTCTTTCCAATTTATCATGTTAAAATTTGTTAGACAGAGCTCAGAAAAATGAAAGCTATATTTACGAAACATTTGGGACACAAAAAAGGTATCCTTATTATGTGTAAAGTCTGGTGCTAGTCTCCATGCTTACACACTCAACAATGTTACTGACATTAACAATGTAAATTATTCAATCAATATTAAAAAAAAAAAAAAGCTATTTCAGTTAAAAACTTACACAACAATTTCCTAGTATATCCGTTTTTTCCTGGTGTTATGCTTACGATCCAGATACACAGTAGCAATACTATTCAAGAAGACAGTTTAAAGTGTTACATGAAGGTGTCAGCATCCCAGATTCCTCACCAGGATGAGTGTGATCTTGATGGTGGCACTTTCTTTTTTCTCAATACAGGATTCACTTATGACTATTTGTGTATGTTTTCTAACACAGTCTTACAGCTTGCTTTCTCTTCATAGGTCTACAGGTCCTATTACAGTTGAAGTTACTATCTACGGTCTACTTTATGCATTATATATTTTACTTCTCTTCATTTGATTTGTTAACCTTAAAAGTCACTTTGTCCAGATCTCATCTCTTTAAATGACTGCTAGTGAGCTATCTATATTCCCAATGTCCTCCACTGTCATCCTTTACCCCTTCTGTTACCGTGTTATGCCTGCACTCCCTTGCACTGCATCCTCCATCTCCCCTTTTATGGCAGCGAAGTGTGCACTCTGGTTTACTAACCTACAGCTACTTCTGATACAGGATAAATATGCACAAACTCAAGAACAGGAAGATTTTAAAATATTCATTCAAATTTTGAACTGTTTAAGTGATAAAGTCATCTAATCATCCCACCAAAAGGAATGTTCTGAAGATTTTATATCTAACACATAGAATCAGAAATGCTAATGTAAATATTCATAGTATAAATGCTAACCTCTTCAGGAACCTGCTTAGTAAGGTTCCATGGGATAAAGTATTTTATGATCTTCATAGCTGTACAAGTTAAGATAGACGATCATCACATTGAGAAGTAGCTTAGGTGCACCCTCTGTACAGAAGGAAACAAACTGTGATGGGTAACAGGTTCATAATGCTTAAATAATGAAGTGTCAGATATAAAAACAGAGTAGGTAAAATAATTTTGTCCAAATATTTGTCTTTATTTTTTCTCAAAGGAAAACCACTTCTACACTCTTGCTTTAAAAATGTTTGGGAAAGGAGGAAAGGAAGGGAGAGGAGTCTCTGCTCTAGCCATGGCTGACGTTAAGAAACTTCTTTCTTCCTACAGCCGTGGAGGTACCATGCCATGAGATACAATTCGAAAAAAATAAGTTTTTAAAAAGCTCTTTTTAGAAGTGGATGATGAAACAAGAAAATAACAAAATCTCTAAGAAGACAATGAAATAATCTGAATTTAAAAAAAAAAAAAAATTAGTTTTACTTTTGAAATACCCACTGTGAAATATAATGACTTACTACAAAAGGTAACATCTGGTTCTGTAGAAAAGCAGAGTAGTATGCATCCTTTAATATCTTCAGAGCAGGTGTAGCAAAATTGAAGAGAAACATCAAGGCCAGATTCTTTCTATTTGCCATTCAGTTGTGACTGAAATTAGGTCTGCTTGATAGTTAATGAATTTCTGATTATATCTGAAAACACAAAATAAAATATTAGGTTAGTGTAATTATCTTACATTTCAGTTTCTCAGTAGTATTGCAGGAAATCTTACTTGTACATCACCTGCTATTTCCATTTTGACCTGCCATCTATTAACCTTCAGTTGACAAGTGCAAGTGCACAGAAGCTAGCATTTATTTCTGGGAAAGTAGAGGACAGAGGAAGTGCTACTGAAACACATCAGCGTATCACTGAACTGGTTTATCTCAAATATTAATAAAAACCAGGAAGACTTCCCCCCCCCCCCCAAAAAAGAAAGTTTTAGAATAGTCATAGTTGTAATGTTTGCAAAGAGCTGTCTGAAACACATGCTCATCACTCATGGTGATCTTTCACCAGCTGCAGTTATTATGACCCACCTTGAAGGTAACTAGCCCATGAAAAAGGTAACTACTAAGCAAATACACAGAAATATATCTTCTGAATACACTTGGTAAAATTGGAGACAGATTGTATCATACCTTAGTTACTGGAGTGCTGTTATCTCAACCCGTGGGAGTTACATTCCTCCAATTCTCCTCCGCATCCCTCCAGGAGCGGGGGGAGGAAGAACTGGGGGGAGTGAGTGAGCAGCTGCGTGGTTCTGAGTTGCTGGCTGGGCTTAAACCACAACAGTTTCTTGTGGCGCCCAATGTGGGGCACAAAGGGTTGAGATAACGACAGATCTGACCAGAGTGTGTCTAATTATATCTGTGATAAGCATTCATTGCTTTGGATAAATAGTCACTCGTCACAATGTTGATTTTTTGGCTCTCAGAGTCGTTGTGCTAGATCTCAAAGTTTCAGCATGTTGTACCTTAC
>NW_009916299.1:119531-132584 GCF_000696875.1 Nestor notabilis | reverse complement strand
CTTGGTGTCGTTGGCAGACTTGCTGAGGGTGTCCTAGTACAGATAAAGAAGTTAAGAGGAGACTCCTCTGTTCTAGCATTACAAAAAGGGTTTGTGAAAGACTATGCGCACAGCACTTGGTTCAAAACACTGGGTAACAGTAGTGACATGAGAGTAAATGGAACTTAAGTACACTAGGAAAGGAGATACTTGACATATTGGTGGGAGAATTTGCTCAGTCATTGACCCTTCATCACTGTCTTTTCCCTTCTTAGGACATCTGGTTCAGAGGGAAGACAAAGACAAGTCATCTGATCTCTTATCTGATTTTAGTTTCTGCTTTTTAGATAAGTACTGTAAAGTGACATGATTTCATCTTACATGTTGATTTTGCCAGCAAATGCTTTTTCAGGGAGCCACAGACACATAGTGCTTCTTAATTTATTCCCAGATGTTTTTCTTTTGACTGTGTGACAGAAAAAGGACCAGATCATCAAGCTGGAAGGTCATTATCACTTGACCAGATGGAATTCTCTCTGGAAAGAAAGCAAAATGCATGGCTCTGAACCAATAGAACAGATATAACAACCACAGGTCACTGAGCAAAAGAACTCCATTCAGTGACTAATAGGTCTAACACATCTGCCAAGGGAACATCGGGGATCGGATGCATTTTGCAACTGCTACAAATCAACACGAATCAACCACACTGATCTGGTTCTCCAAAGCAGCAACGCTTCAGAGCTGATGCAATCTTAAAAACCGAAGACTAATTGTCCATTTGTTATGCCAATGGAAACAGAAATCCTCCAGTCATTACCGCAGGAGAAAGAAACCAGAGAGATGTGTGCAGAACTGCTAACAGCACCCAGTCATTTGAAGTTTCATTCACTTTTCTCGTTTTTCCTGGGAATACATATAAGCAGATAAGTTTTTGCCTTACCAAGATGAAGCCCTTTATATACAGTCCTTATAAAATATTACAGCAGTTTCAGAAATGAACCCAAACATACAGTAACACTACTGTAATGCCTGGTGATATTAGTGCAGGCTGTCGTACTATACTGGTTTAAGAAAAAAGGAATGACAGTGAACCAAATCAAGTATGAGTCTCTTTTTAGTGTGGAAAACTAGCCACACCTTATTAATAGGCGAATTCTCCACAGATAATATTAGTCTGTCTGCTACATTCGACATGGTTTGTAATCTTGACTCTGCTTAATTGAGAGTTTTACCCATGATTTCAGATGGATTTTACCTACTGCCTCTGCTTTTATGTAAACTTCCTAACCCTTAGAAAAGTGCATGAAGAGCCCAAAGGAAAGGAAGAGCTCCATTTGGAACATACTACCAAACTTCAGACCCAGCCTATTTTGAAAATTACAGCTATGGGAAGTCTTTTCAGAAGTCTACGGACAACCTGTTTTTTTCCTTACTTAAATTATCAGCTAATCCCTCCAACAGTCACTGCTGCTTTGCTTACACATTCAACAATTTTCAACAGGGCTTAATCGATTCAGCAAAAAGTTACATTAAAAATACATGGAATTCATAAGGATAAACATTCTTTGTAGGACCTTATCAAATAGCAGGGGATTTCTTGCATGATCAGTGGCTCTTTCAATTATGTCAATGGGGCAGATTCAGCACCTCAAAACAACAGTAGAAATGTAGAGAAAATCCATGTGATTAGCTTTGTCTCTGGGAAATTCACCTAGATTTACACTGCTGTCAGTAAGATCAGAATTTTGCCCATTGTTTAGTTTACACCATTTTGCAACGTGATAACAACACTGTTTCAGAGCATTCACTCTCAAGAACATGTCAAATTATAATAGATCCCACTACACTGCACTTTTTCAAACAACACGGAGCAGAATTCAGCCTGCACACCATTCCATAATAAAGACCAAAAAAATCCACACCAGAACACAGCTCTCAATTTAAAATTATATAAGGCCCATATGGAAATTCAGTTTCCACCTTAAAGCCAGAGAAGTTTTAATGTGCTTTGACCATGGCAGCCATTTCCCTGTCAACAAGATTATTTGCCAGCAATGGTCTACACAGATTTTAAAGGTAAAGAGAGTATTGAATCTTCAGCTATGAAATGCTTACTGTACTTCAGGCAATACCAATATTCAGGATATTTCTTCTGCTATGATGACTTCCAAGTGGTTTTTTTTTAGTATTCATCTTCTAGTTTGCATTTAGATAGAAAATAAAAATAAAATTCTCTCTTTAATTCATAAGTAGAAAGAATTCATGGAAGCCTTTCCAAACTTCTAATAGCTGTGATTCCAAACTGCATGTAGTAATTAAAGTAGCATGTTCCACTTCAGGAAAATCCATTTTTCATATTGGACGTTACCCGTGGTTACACAGAGTGGAAGAGCATTTCTGCTTTCTCTTACATATGCTTTCCATTTGGTATCTAAAAGTGATACTGCCATATGATATGTAAGCAAAACAGCAAGTCAGTGGAAAAAGTACTTAGAAGACCAACATTTAAATCTTTAAAGCCTTCTCATAGCACAACAGGTACTGCTTTTAATCAGTTTATCCCAACATCTACTTGTGGAGATTATCTTGTTCCATCAGGTCCTGGAAACTGTCTGCACACCTGAGAGCAGCTCTGAGAGTACCCTGCCAATGCAGGCAGCCGTGCTCCCCTTTATTTTTATCCTCCAACCCAAGACCTCCATCCTTTGCTTAATCCCTTCATTTCCCTACACTGAATAGACGACAAAAAATGAGGAATTTGAAACTGACTGAGCAGTCGACCCCAAAGATAAATCCTCTATCAGCCTGACTCAAATATAATGGAGTGTGACAGTCTCCCCAATATGCTAGAGATACTTCATCGTATGTTTTAATTCACACTCCCTTCTACAGTAGAGCCAGTATCACACAGCATGATTTTTTCCTATTAGGCATACTTAATCAAAATAAAGTAGTCAAACATAAGAGTCTCTTGCCTTCTACTTCACCTGATGGACCAAGTACAAGGAAGCTTGGCTGAGTTAGTGCCAATAAATTACCTAAATATTTTAAAATACATCATTCATTTTGTTGTTCCCGACTTACTGTCTTGCTTAGTAATCCTTGTTACAAAACCAGTACTAAATGCGCACTGTTGCTCTACAGTTCAAGCACTCCGAGGTCATCTCTCATTTTACCTAAGAGTGGCTAGAGAGTGGCACCAGGCCAAGAGGCACATGCTTAGCAGGCCCTCCTCACACAGAACCCAGCTTCTCTTGACACAAGGTTTCCGAAGGAACATATTCTGATGCCCATTCACTTTAACTCAGAAATTGTTGTTTGAGTGAAGACTGAGATAAATCCTAGAAATGTTTTTTCAGACTTGTCTCACTGAATTGGCTTCTTCTCAAAGCCAGGCAAGACTACCAACATTCTTGTCTACACTGATCTAGCTGTACGCCTGACTTGACAAATCACATCATCTACAATTTTTTCCACAGGAGATACACAAAGTGAGTAAAACTTGCATGACATTGTATTGCATGCATTCCTGTTAACAAACACAATATCTGGTGATGTCAGCTATTGGATGTCATTTCAATCAGAGAATATTTTGAAAACGTGGCCTGGAAAATACAAAATCCACAACAGCGTCAACAGAACTTCCACTGCAAGCCCAAAACAAACAAAGCAGCAAGGCTTGCAAATTGCCTACAATTTGCAGAAGGCAAACTTTCTTAGGTAGAAGTACTCACTCTTCAGCATGACTTAGGTTTCCAGTAAGTTGCTCTCTTGAGATCTGCTTTTATAATAATTCCTGTCTCAGAAAGAAATAAAATATTTCCAACAAATCTGTATCAGCAAAATCACATTGTCCACAAAGTTTGCCTGCCTGTCTGCAATCTTATGCACTGTTTTCAATTGGATTGTGTCTTTTGGGCCTCCTCCATTTGCAGGGGACACAAAGAAGAACATTTTTGATGGATACTAATTAACATTTGTCTGAGCATCATGGAGCAATAATCCACAGGAGCCACAGAAATTTTAACAAGGCAAGTCGATCTATAAATCAAAGCATCCAGTGGATTACCACAAATCCATACCCCAACAAAAATGGTCTAGAGCTTTCCATCTTGCCAAAGTGGTTCTATAAATACAGCATAATTTTCCCTATTAATCCTATTATGTAATCCTGCACTTTGTCTCAGGAACTGGTGCACCAAGCCCAAAACGCAAGTCTTGGTAAGGGTGGGGTGTATTTCATGGCTATCTTACTGGTCAGTTTATACTAGCTAGGAACCAACAAAGCTCTTTGGGCTTGTTCTTTTGGAATTGAAGAGTTTTGCGGAACATGAAGAAAAAATCATCCTCGAAAGAGCAACCTGTGTAAATTATTCTTATATTCTTGATCCATAATAGAAAGTCATTAGTACACATGCATTTTTTCCTTTTCTTGACAGAGCAGGATGTATGGTTACTGACAGTTCAGCTGAAGTTTAGTTGAATCATTTCTTCCTCTCTCTCATGTAACATTGGATGTTTAGATCCAATACACTGAGAAATCACAGGCACAGAAACATGGGAACCCTAGCTAACCATCAACATGGTGCTTGAAAAGATTCAGAATACAGCTACCTTAATATATCCAAGATGATTTCATGTTAGAAGGGCAAGACTGCTGAGAAGATATTACAGGTATTACTGGGGGGAAATGAACAGCAGGAACTTGACCATACATTTCAGTCGTATCAGTAGCTTTGACAGAAGCTCCCCCTCTACAAATCTCAGTCTGTTCAGAAGCACAGAGACAGTTCATCTTGCTACATGCTCACAAAGGTCTTTTCCACAGCCCACTAATTCAGTGGGTAGAATGATTAATTCATGGTCCTTCTCCTGCATAAATAGGGCAAAAATCACAATCTGCTTTTCTGCCATGTTTTTACAGAAGTAAAGATTGGAAAGGCTAAAAGTGTATAAAAATCCAGGTATTTATTCACCTAAGATGGGATAGCGAGTCTGGGCTGGAATTCCCTCTCAAGGGAATTGTCCCTCTTCCCTCCCCTCCTCTCAAGAAAAAAAACCAAACCCTCCCTTCCCCTCCCCCAAAAAAAACCCAACCCCCAAACCAAGACCACGAAAACAAACCCACCACCTTTAGAACAACATCTCTGTCCGGTCTTCCTTTTCTTTATCTACCTAGGACATTCCAACGAGAACAGCGAAGTTATGGCCAGATAAAATAAATTGACTATGCTGCATTTTGACCCCATATATTTGATGGCGTTTCATTTTAATGACAGCAGCAAGGCTGTCACTAGCCTCTCTTTTCTGGCACTCAGGAAACCTTGTTAATCTGTAAGTTTGGAGAACTGCTAAGTAATGTTAAAAGTTAAAGGTGGGAAAGGTCTGCTAGACTGTTCACTGCTACCAGCATCCACTCTGTGTGTGTTGGGGTGTGCTTTCCTTACTGGGAGTGATAAAAGGTGCAAAAAGCACAAGTTTTGGACATTTTCTTGGGCATTTAGTCTTTAACAAGAGGCAGCCCAGCATTAATCTTTATACAGCAGCCCTTTCAAATTTATTGGGGATGAAACCAACACACCACAAAGCAAAAAAAAAACCAACAAAAAAAAGCCTATTAAATGTAGGAAAATAAAATTGTAAACTTTTCACCAGGCTTTAAAATTAGATCCTATATCAGGAATAAGAGTCTTCATTCAGCTGCAGGAAGGTTCAGAGACTCTACATAAAGAGTATCAAACCTAAAGGCTTTTCTTACATGTGCTTACATTGGTACAGCACTTACTTCACAGCATTATAAGAAAGTAATCTTCTCCGTTACTAGGGATAGAGGGAGTCTGTGGGTTTGGCATGCAGCCGAACAGGATATGAACTGCAATGCAACAACAGGCAAGTAACAGTGGCATTTTCTTCACAGAATCCTTTAGTTCCTGTAGCTAGACCTCAGAGTCCCAGAGACTGCAAACACTTCAATATAGGCATTTTGGAGTTAGTAAGATGCTTCTGATTTGATGAGTCTGCAACCAAAACCAAAAACAAAAACCTGCAGCAGCAACAACAAAAAGACTAAACGAACACGAAAAAGGTAAAAAGGTGTCTCCACACAGGCTCAGCTCCTATCACAGATCCCAAAGCAGGATCACTGTAGCCAGCACTTGGAAAAGCTGCTCACTGCTGATACCCTAGTTCACAGTTAACTGTAATTGCACATGAAAAAACCAAAACAGATAATGGATCAAATGTTTTTACTAGACAATAATAAAAATGACGATCAAAGAAAAATTAAAATCCATTTCAATCAGCAAATAGAGCTCTAGGAAAAAAATACACGGCTGATCCATAACCAAATTCTGTGGTAGAGAACTGGAGAATACAGCTGGCCCCAAGCGTGCATACCCTGTCATGCTCCCAGCTAAAGACATTATAATCCATTTATATGCACAGACAATGAACTCTGCAGATAGAGTTCAAACCCTGGGCTTTCAACCCCACCATCACAAGGCCTCCAGATCCCAGCTAAAGAAGTAACAGGTTTAGATGTGAGAAGCAGCAGGCTGTAACCACAGAGGACCAGCTGCTAGAGGAACCACATTCACAGTGAGAACATACAGCTCTTATCCTAAAATGTTGTCTTAGATAAATGATCAAAATTATTTCCGTCCTTCCCCAATTGGGTATTCACTACAACAAGCATATACTGCAAATAAACTCACCTATCTATTGAAATAATGGCAGGTGAGGTCTAAAGTGTTTAGCTACATTTCATATTTGTGTTGTATTACACTTACATTTCACATCTGTATTGCACAACAAAGTTTCCAGTCAAAAACCACTGAGAGTCAAAGAATTGACACTGCCTGTCAACCAAATGAAGGATGCACATCAGTGTCAACAGAATGCAGTAGTGTTTTATGCAGTGATACTTCTTCTTCCCTTCTCTCTCCCCACCAGATTTCAGTAGTCTGAGATCAAATTCTGGTTTTGAACAGAGAGGGAAAAAAGCGAGCAAGGACTTTGAAAGAGCAACTGAATGTTACAGATCTCATCAGATCAGAGTAACTTTCCAACTACCTTGCACCAGAATCCGACCACTCAATCAGTCAGATGCCAGCTTCTTTGTGAAAGACATCACACAAAATTACATGATTCCACAGAGCCACCGGATTAGGGAATGTAACTTTTCAAAAGTCAGGTTCTTTTTACTGTCCAGAAAAATGTGCGCAAATGTGATGTGATACGAAAGCCTAACTTTATAACATTCATTTCAGATTATTTTACCCAATTTTGTGTGAGTAGCTTTATGTAAAATGACTTACTATGAATCCAAATCCTTTTTTACAAATGAATTTTTTTTTAATGGAGATGTGAAGAGAAAAGTCAGGAGCAGTTTTGATTTTATAAATTGTCTATGGCCAGGATGTTATTTTGAAAATATAAAATCTAGACATTCCTGAAATCTTAGCTCGTACTCCTGCTGATTTGTTCTTGCATCTTATGATTGCATTAAAATGTTTTTAATACTCGGATGCACAAACTTCTCTGTATCTACAGAGGAGATAAATTGCAAAAAGTAGGGAAGAAATGTATCCTCCTGCTGCCTCCTACCTAGGTATTCAGGTACTCATGAGATTTGAAACTAATTTCATATCCAGAAACATGGAGGCCACATACTGCATTTTCACTACAGAACCTGAGAAAGCCAGAAGTCTCTGCCTACTCCTGCTGACACAATGAGTATTACTGACACACCTACATAAACTTCTTCAACAGAACTGTCCCGTAGGAAATAGCCTGTAAGTTAAATTACTCAGTCACACCACTGCAAGCACTGGGATTACCCCGAAACCAACGCAGCTTCAAACCAAAGTCTTGACTTTGCATCTACCACACGGCAACAGCACGATCAAAATAATGCATCCATATTTTCTTTGCTTCCATTTCGTTTTGATAGTAAGGACAGCAGATGAACAACAGAAAAATAACTGATACATTCTAGGCCACAGAGCTGCTGAAGGCCAGGTCATTTGTCCACAGACAGAAGAGCATCAAAAGATGTGATGTTCAGTTGCTGTTTGGATGCTTGCCCTGCTTGTCAAATGTACTTAAAAGGCACTTGAGAAGAACATAGCAATACGCTTGGCCTTTCTGCTTTTGGGCTCAGCTAAAAACAGATATACAAAGGGAGCCAACAGAATGCATATACAACCATTCCAGTATCTTACAATTTTGTCTAAGGACCAGCTACAAATGTAGAGTGGCTAAAGGCATCATGCTTACCCCATGTGATTTGTTTCTCCTCACTGTGGGATGAAGGACTCACCAACCAGTTTGCACCACAGACATAACTGCAAATAGCCACTGCAATCAAACACCTCATCTCATCCAAACCTGCCCTCAGAGACCAGTAGAGAAAATGCAATAGAATCACAACAAGAAGACAGTTTCTTAGGAAAGTCCCATTTTTGTTTGCTTTTTATTAGACACATTTAAGTATTTCCATGGCATACAAAGGCTATGCTGTCCCTTCTTCATTTAATTTTACTTTATTCCCACTGGCTGGCAGAAAACATCCCACCTATTTTAACAAAAGTCTTAGGAGAGTACCATTGCTATACAGGATGGAATCACTTCAAATTGGGGCCACTTCTGGCCATTGCCTGCCAGAAAACAAACACCTTTCATGATGCGCCCCTTATTAAAACACTGCACTTTATTCAGAGAACTTCAGCATCGCTCAGGATTACTACAGTTTACTGGCAGTAAACATGTTAATAGATGTATCAACTTTTAGATTTTTTCCATAAAACACACAAAACCAATAACATAAAGATCCCGGAGAATGATAGAAGGGGTGCTTCAATAAAGGTATGACGGGTTGAAGCAGAAACCTCAACCTTCAAAATAATCAAGCTGCAATGTACACACTCAACTTTCAGCTTTGTTTAGCTTGCTTTGAGTCCGAGCCACCCCACTGCAAGATCCTTTTGTTTTTTAAACTTCTGGTAATAAAAGAACCATCCATCAGCTGTCAGGAGAGCTATCGGGAAGCAAGTTTCTAACCCCCACTCATGTATCGCAGGCGTTTTCTGGAACACCTGCACTGATAGCTTCAGAAAAACTACTGAGCAAAGCCATGAAGCTCTGAGGGGGTGCAGACCAAACCCCAGGAATAGCAGCAGTGGCAAAGCCACAGGAATTTCTTTGTGTGTGTACACACATATGGGTATGTGTATTTGAGGACTCCAGACAAATTTGTTCAGGGATCAATATGGTTTGTGGATACAGCCTTTTTGCCACACTACCCTGCTGTTTTCCTGGCTTTTGGTAACAGATGATAATTGGATACACTACCCTGGAGTAGGAAGCACATAATACAAGAAAGCTGCCGTTAATTCAACACACAGGTCTTTCCCTGAGCTGTGGGACTGATGGTTAGAAGCCTCACCACAGATGACCGGGGGTTGCAATTTGGCACCAGCTTTGGAGATTTTATCATCTGATACTAGTCCTTATAGGAACAAAACCAAAACCTTTTGAATGCCTATGCAAAATATAGACCTAGCAAAAGATCATTTTTTTCCTCATCTTTATTTTTTAACGTGAACTTTAGTTTTCCAAATAGGAAAAGTGAATGACAATTTTTGCCTATGCTCGAGGATGTGAGAGTCCCAGGTTTGACTCTGCTCAAATCAAAGCTGAAGTTTCCATCAGTATCACTTTTGGAAAGAGAAGACACTCAAATGTCTCTCTTCCCCATACCACAGACCAGCTACAAACACACCTAAACCTACCAGCAAATCTGCGTAAGTAGCTTCCAATTGTAGAAAAAATTCAGTAGGCAAATTCCCCATAAAACAACCTGAAAGGGAAAACATTTCATAAGATACTCTACATCATGAAATACTGGAAAAGAAGTGCCAAAAGTGATCGCCCTTGCACATATATTGTTACCCTTTTCATCGAGGCCATAAGGCAAAGTTCAAAACAAGGTGAGATGTTTCCAGGAGAAAGGAGAATTGGCAATGGAGCAAAGTTTTTTTTTATGCAATCCTGTTTAATTATGAAGAATGCACACATTTTGTTTCTTGCAGAAACACAATATTAGTTTTGTTGGACATTTTTCTTTCAGTCTTGATGACCAAAAGATGTTTCTGTTCGTGCCTCTTTATGTCAGGTTCCTGGAACTGCAGGAAGACTAGATTCTTTTCTGTACAACTTTCTTACATAAAGGAAAGACTGCTCCTCTACTAACACAACTGCACCCAATTATTTCAGGTTCCCCTTACAATTGGCACCAAGAAACAGATCTCATGCCATGTGGATGAGTTGGTTTGTAAGTGCATATAAGGGAAGCCTGGAATAAATTTCAGTGAGATAAAGCCTACCTTTGGTTGTTTTTTTCTTTCTCTGAGCCATGACTGCCAAAGGGACACTATTCCTTCCTTTGGAGGATGCTCCCACCAAAACAGTGGTGCTGTTAGGCTAAGATTCTTTCTCTCTCTCTCAAAAAGGGTTACTGCATAGACATAATGCTAATTATATATGCAAAATAACTAAAAAGTCTTCAGTACACAGCAATAATCTCAGCTTTCTAATGCCCAGGATATAGCAAATCTTCTGGAGGAAATCATCTGACTGTCATATTAGGATCATGTAGGCTCATATCCTGTCTCTGACTGTAATTGTTACTTGTGATACAATCTACCTCCCACAAAGGTCAGTTTATACTTTGACTTCTATTGGAAATAGGCAAGAGAAAATCAAGAGGAATATCAAAAAAGTATGCAAAAACATACCAAGAGAAAAAATATTACCTGACTCCAGGAAAGCTAAAATACTGACAATTTTTCTTCTTCAGCTATAATATAAATACTATGATACATTATATAAATCTAGGCAGTGCTGGGTTCCAACTCTTTCAGGAGTTAATTACTGAAATTGAGCCTTCTGCAGAAATGGACATTTCCTCTCTCCCTAATTATGTGCCTATTTTTCAATACCTCCAGAGTTGCTATTCCCAATAAGAGTATGAGTGCGAGTAGAGCAAACATGCTTTTATCAGAGATTCTGGTTGCAGTTTAGCACTTCAGAAAGTGAGGAGACAACCAGCACTACCAGAGAAAGTGAAAACAAATGAACAAAAGTTGTAGCAAATAAGGAAAACAGGAGCTAAGATGAAGTACTTCTTTTTTGTCATCTGCATTTTCCAACACATGAGAAGCCACCACACTACCAATTGATCTCCGGTCTGATGTTGAGAAACACGGCTGTTCTGCATCACCAGCTTTCCAAAAGATCACTCTGCCATGACATTTTTCACATGCCAGGGGTTTTTTGTTTGTTTGTATTTAAATAGCAAGAATGCTTTTTCCTGGACTGTTCTTCTTTATAATTGAAAAAAGTTTTAACTGAGTACATTTTGCGTTTGTGTCAACATGTGCTGTCACTTAGGAGTCTATACTGCAAGCTACCTTGACATACTAGACAGTCCAGGTGTTCATTTGGGGTCCATCAGAGGGACATACCACATTAGCCAGCTGTGCTCCATGCAGTATTCCCAGCAGAAGGACAACCAACCCATGGGCTGCACCAAGCACAAGGGTATACAGCTCCCAACAAAAAATTCCACAATGCAGTTGAGAAAGGTTACATGACGCAACACTGAATCAGCCCATGGCTTGTAGCTTTCAAGGATTCACCTACCATGAGCATCTACCACTCCCCAAGATGCTCTCAGAGCAAAGAGGAATAGGGCTACAAAGAGGAATAGGGTACTAAATGCTATTGGACATTAGAAGAAGCACATGATCCCAGTTTTCATGAAACTGGTTCTATTGAAGACAATCAGACTTTTCCAGTTGATATTATTAGAGATGAAGTTCCACTTTAATAAACTTCCTTAATGGACAGTCCTGCTGGAAGATGTTACTAGAACCTTCTTTTCTCAGCCATAGGAAAGAAAAAGAAAACCAAACAAAAACAAAACACTAAACAAAACAAAAAAAAACCAAAACCAAAAACCAAAACACAACCAAAAAAACCCTACCTAGAAATACAAGACTTGCAGCAGATGTAACAAAGGAAATCACAGACACATTTTCTTACACTGCAGTAAACTGAACTTCTGCTTTGAGATTAGTTTATTTTTATGCAAAGTGTTTCAGAGTTAGATTCCTTAATTCGTTATCCTACATGTAAGAGGAACGTAAAGTCAGCAAAGTGAGATTTACCTTTAGAGCTTCAGCCATTGAATAAATGATGTGCTTTTTTCTAGGATCTACTTACCAATGTGAAGTAAGGTTCATAATCTCCTATGTTTGGAAAGAGAGAGCAAGCAGGTACAGAAATTCTTTTTCACAATTACTTATTGCCAACATAAGAACAATAAGTGGACTGTATCATTACTCAGAAGAGATGAGGTGATTAGAAGAAGGAGTGACTATACCATTAAAAACAGACGAATTATAATTCATTAGCTGTTTTGGCACTGAACCCCCATGTGTTGCATGCTGTATCTTGCATCCTCTATGTTGTAATTTACATCCTCAATTTCAGTACCATTATGGTAAGAGTGAAAGGATGCCATTGTATGTTGTTTTACATCTTTTATTTAGCTGGCAAGCATTGTTCAATCTTTCAAGAAATAGCAATATTTTTAGTTTTAAGTTGCTGTTTTTCTTGTGGGAGCTGTCACAAATTACCAAGGTGGTTTGTTCTCTGCTTTAGTATCTCTAGCTAGAATTAATTCTTGAAATAAAGTCATTCCATTGGCATTGCTGTTCTAGCAGTCTAGGAAAGAAAAAAAAAGGGTGAGGGAGAACATCTTGTATGCTCTTTGTCCATCCCTGTCACACCACTGGTGAATGCAGTCTTAAATAAACTAAGAACATACCCAGACTCCACATCACCGATTTCTCATCCAGCGGAAAACCAGCTTGCATGACCAGGAACATCTGCTACCACTCAGCCTTGGGGTGATAAAACTTGCATAAGAAACTATCTTACACTCTCAACAATTCTGTTTTTCTTTCATTGTTCAGGTATACTGCCTATCACTAAGTACTTACGATG
>NW_009916299.1:57930-119500 GCF_000696875.1 Nestor notabilis | reverse complement strand
CAGGAATGTAACCCCTTTGCTCATATATCGATTCCAGCATCTCCTCCCCTCTATGAGAACTCTGATTCCTTGAGTACAAATGCATTTTATTCACATTAAGACATAAGATAAAAAATATCTATCCATGGCTGCTGCTTCCACTGTTACACTGAGACCAGATTCTCAGGAACCAAAACACTGCTTTGGAGAGTTACATACTGCACAGGCACCTTCAGCATTTCAGCGTGTTACTTAATGCTTTCACACGGCGTCAGAGGCCAGCAGAGGAACATGGTGTTCAGGCATTAGTACAGCACAGTTTAAAAACCACCGAATCTGGTTTGAAGGAAATACTTTCTATATAGGATATAATCCTTCTTTGCAATGGCTGCAGGACTGTGTTCATCATTTCAAAGCTACAAGAACCATATTTGCAATACAGTGAAACTTGCATCTAGACTTTTGCCATTACATTTATTATTATTATTCTACTTTAAACATGAAACTTCAATGAGAGGAGGGATCTACCCCATTTCAATCTAGGCTCTCTGCATCTACATTACATTTATCATGCATATCAAAGATATGCAGTATAATCCATACAGTAAAATGCACTCCAGAAGCATACCTAATGTGCTCTTACCATTAACAGGTGTTCAGACATCTTGGATCCAGATAAAATACAATTTTAAGCACAGGTATCAGGTCCTCAGTATGAACTTTTTCCCTTTCCAGGTCCTCTACTTCTGTGATGGTTACTTGCTAACATAGAGACAGCCTCTGTCCCCGAACTACTGAGAGTAATCTCCTATGTGCTGCTTATCTGAATTTCCCTCACACACACAGATGACACAGGTACCTCACATGGCACATCTGTGCTCCTTTTTAAGTAGGTCCCATTACATTGGATTAAACAAGACACAAAAGTGTACAGAGGCAAAATAGAGGGCATCCCTCTGTTGTACCCTCAGGACATTTCCTGAATGTATTGTTTAAAAGGGAAAAAAAAAAAAAGAAAATTTGGTTTATGTACATCACTCTAGCTAGACAGCCAAAGTCACAGCATAATATGTGAACCAGTGTTTCCTTTTCCCCTCTGGAAGAAAATGTATTTCTTTGCTTTTACTTCTGCAGCTGCCCTTTCTACCTGGGTGCTCTGCCTTCGTTTCCTGCTTAACAACATACTGTTTTGGAGCTCAAAATGCTTACAAACTCTTCACTGAACCTCTCAGCATCTTTATCCTTTGTTGTTTTAACGATGTGCAAATTCAGATAATACATGTAAACCAGTTCCCTTGTTAAAAATCATCTCCCCTCTGTGAGTCCTGCTCTACAATAAAGAGAAATTGTGACAATAGGATACTCTGCTCCAGATCTTCTCAACAAGTGACAGAACAGGGATGGTCAGAAGGCAATGAGAAATAGATTCCAGATTATTTTCCATCCTTTGTCTCCACTTATGAAGACTTTCAGTACACTTGTAGCCACTCAGAAAACAAGAGATTGCTTTTCTTCTATGTGGCTACCAGCAAACGATGACAAGTGAGGAGTACACCGCATCCCAGCACCACAGAGCACCAGAGCCTGCCCTGCCGCTTGCTTCCCCTTCCCTGCTGCTCTCAGCTGTTTTCACTCCTAGTCTCCAGTCTCTGGTTTCAGCTTCCATGGCATGCTTTATTTTTTAACATAGCAGTAATTGTACATGTTAAGCATTAGGAATACCAGCCCATTAACAAACTAAAACAAATCTGAAAACCAAAATGGCTACAAAGGGACAAAACCAAATGCAGCAGCATGGTTAGGTCATCCCAGGTTTGTCCCAGAGAGGGCTAATGAAGGGATTTCCAGTGACATGGGTTTTCTATCAGAAATCTGTCAAAACTTTCTGGAAATTATTTCAACAAAGATCTTTAAATGGGAAGGAATAAATGAGATGCTCAGCATGTAGTTATTGCCACAGCATGGAGTGTTTCAATGGGAAAGAGGGGCAATCTAGGAAACCCTCAGCACAGTATTCAGTGCATGCTCCTGAGAGGGTGAAGAAAGCATGTCACCTCCACATGCTCCATGAGGAAACAAATCACTCTGAAGCCAGATCTTCCCTCAGTATAGTACCCCAACCAGAGGACTGACTGACTCTTCAGGAAAGTCTTGTTCTTTCTTCAGAACAAACAAAAAATGTTTTTTTAAAGAAATCTCCTTTCAAACCGATGTGGATAGTTTATTAACGAAGAAAAAAAAATCTCTTTGGCTAGACCACTGCTTCTGTGACTTCCCTCTTTTACTGAAAGATGAAGCTTTCACTGAATCATAGCAATGCAAAGGCTTCAGGACCAGTCTGACTTTTCAAGAAATGGGAATGGCCAGGTGACATCACCATGTAAGTGAGCTTTATCTCATCACAGTTTGCTTTATCTTTTCCTCTTCTATGAAGTAGCAGTGATCTATGCAATTCTCATGCAGCAGGGAGTCTGCCTATTGTATAGACAGTGAGACATTCCAGCTGGTATATCACCCTGTGGCTGCCTGCCTCCTCCATCGGCTGCTTTAAATCCTTCCACTGAACACCAGTTCCGGGGTCAGTTTAATGCATTGATCTTCAAAAAAACCCCAACAACTTAATCGACCTCCAAATCTCTGAAAGACTCCTCCGTACTTCAGAGAACTTAAAGCTTAAGGACTTAGAGAACTGAGAAGAATTCAGGTTGTGTTTAGACTCACAGATCTACCTAGCCTTAGAAGAGCTGTCAAGAACTATTAAGATTAAGCCAGTATGGCCATCTTACAAAATAATCTGAAATTCGTTTGGGATCACTAAACATGAAAAAGTAGAAAATCCATCCCAGGACATATCACTAGATTTTTGTCCTGGTCATAGTCCTTCATAGATGTCACTATTGGCAACTTGTCGAAACAACATACTGGCTACAAAGACCTGACGTCTGAACTACTCTGGCAATTAAATTCTTTTCTGAAACAGCAATATCCTCAATAGACAGATACTCATGTTAATTCTACTAAATCAATTCTAAACAAGAAAATATCCAGGGCTAAAATAAAAGTCTTCAGAGATTTTAGCCCTGAAATTCAAGGTGCATTAAGAGCTTGCATTAATCCAGTAAGGTCTTTCTCATTGAATTTACTTGATTCTAATTCAAGTATCACAGAGATGCCTTACAATATAAAATAAATGCAATATATAATAAAACACGTTATTGAAGATAACAGTGTCAAGTGAAAAGTATTCCATATAAATGCTTTCCACAGGTCTTCTTTTAAGCCTTTCCTGAGTTTTCTTATCCTACCATCTACAAACTCCTATTCCTACAACTTCCTGCTTTCTGTTTGACGCTTCCTTCTTGCTACAGAAAACATTAAGCACATGAACGTTAGCAGTCTCAACCACTGGACAGACCCTTGAACCATTGCTGCAATCCAAAAAACCAAAAACCCAAACCAAAACCAAACACACACACATGATTCTTTGTTATACTCCACTGTAAAATTTACTCTCTTGTATAATTAAGCTGTAATATGTGATGAGAGTAAAAGGAATGACATCAGTACGCATTACTGTGAAATTAAATGCAAAGTAAAACTTCTCTGCTTAACTTGAAGCAGCATTATAACCTTCATAATCAGAGAGCTGTGCAGGATCATTTTGAACACATGTGCCTGAGCTAAATTCATACTTCGTTTACTAAAGCAAATAATTGAATATATGAAATAAAGACCTCGCTATCATGGAGTGTTTCATGGTATTAGCACACACAGCTATATTACAAGAATGGAAGTGTTTTATTTGTGTACATATATGTATGTTTGTGTATATATATAGCCTTAATTTTAAAGTCAGGAAGAATTGCAGAACAAAACTAATTACTTAAAAGCTATAAAACTTTTTTTTTTTTTAACGAGTTAATGAAAAGATTAATATTTCAGGTAGGGGGAAAAAAAATCAGTTCTCTGCCTTTTTATTTTTACAAACCTGCCTGCAATAAGGACTGTTGTTTCAAATAAACACAGTTCAAGGGGAGAAAAAGAAATAAAAAAATAAATAACCCCCCCCCCAAACAAAAAAAACCCCCAATAGTATTATTCAAAGATAACTGGCTTATGGGTTGATTACTGACCAGTTGATATGCAGCGTGCTTTGTATGACATTTGAAAAAGTATTTCAAAATTTCATTTTAACACATACTCCACTCCTAATGAAAAATGTGCTGTCACTGATAAGTGACCTTACCAGAAGAGTCTGTGGTGAGAAGGCTTTGAAAGAAGGAAATGGAGAGGGTACGGCCTTTCATTACATTAGGTAAATCTATTTGACCACAGAGCGGTTGAGACTCTGCTGCTGAGGTTACAAGCTAAACAGGCCATCAACTTAATTAATGTATGACTTTTCAACCAATGGCATATTTTAGCTACACCCACCGATCAATGTAATTCCTTTACAAGGTTAACCCTCTGCCACCAGCCCAGTGTTTGGCAGACAGCCCATGAGCAGCACGGCACCGCTTGCGCGCGTCTCCTAAACCACCTTGGAGGAGGTTCTCAGGCAGTTCTCAGGCTCCCGTCGGACAGCTGCAGCCAGCTGTGAGTGAGAAAAACGCAGCCAGGATGTGCCAGATGACACCCTTCTCTCAAAAACATGGTGGAAACAACTGCCACTCCACTGCCTCGAAAGCCTTCCTCCCACCCTCCCCTCCTGCAAGGGAAAAAGGTGGCCAAATCTGGGTGATTAACAAAAAGATGTTTCCCACAGGCTTCCAGTAAGCACATCCTGTACAATGACAAGTACATTATCTCACTCTTCAATTCTGCTTTAAAATCCCATTCTTCTGCCTGACAGCTCCTGTCTTCCACTCAAACCCAGTATTTTGGATTCCTCCTTGTGATGCTGTCACAGGGCTCTTGAAGCTGGAAACTTATGCAAAAGTTTTGTCCTGAAACTTGAAACCAGGTAGAACTTCCCCACTACTTCTTTCCCTTGCTTACCCTAGCCCAAGAGCTCCTGCCAGCTTTGCAGAAGCTTTTGCCAAGTTTCAGGAGTATTTGAACACACCTGGGTTGAGCCTCAGAAGCTGAGGATGTGTAGACATTGATGGAAATTACACAAAGCAAAAACAAACCTCCCCCTCAAGAGGTTTCATGTCATCTCTGATGTGCTCCTGGGCTGCTATAGCCAATATAGCTTCCCAGATTGTACCAATGCTGCTCTTAGAACTGCATTTTGGGCTGCTTTTGCTGCTGGCTAGAAGCACATCTGAAACATGCCTGTCTGCCTTTACTTGCAATCAGTTCCATTCAACTGATATTTGTGATATTAAGCACAAGAGCACCACTGAAACAGAAACATTTCCATGTTATATGTTTTCTGTGCATGTTCTAAATGTTATGTGCATTTTCTGCCACACACCAAGGACTCTGTCTGGACAGGGAGCTTGGCTGAAACAGGCCGTGGTTACCTTGTGCCCTGCTTCTCCCTCTGGAAACCCATGGACTGGGTACTCATGGCAAAATCTGTGCGTTCTGGATCTAACCCTTTAATTTCATGACTCTTCTCCAACATGCTGCATTTCTAATTCTTGTATGAGGCCACGCTTAGTTTAGAGTATTGCTTTTTGGGTTTTTTTAAGCAAGATATTCACGTTTTGTTTGTAGGCATTGAGTGACAGAGGCACAAACCCAGATTAAAAAGGGAATTATCTAAATCAAAATTACACCTGAAATGATAACCATAGTCAAGGTGTGGGTTCTTAGCTCCCTCCTCACAGACACTCCCTCTTTCAGAACAGATCATATGTCTGAGAGGGTCAAAGAAGCTAAGTAAACCTGAATAAGAGAGGAAACCCTGTGTAGTGAACCGAATTTGCTCATGTTATCAGTCATTTACTAAATAATTAGTGTTACATCTTTGTGATCTCTAAAACATTGAACAGAAACACTGGGATTATTTCCTATCTTTCTTTCCTCTTATAGGTTATTTAAAAATAAGAAGAAAACTTTTAGGCACCTTGAAAATTTTTTCTTGTCAGCCAGAACAGCAGAATCCCTCTTGCCCATCCCGCTGCCAGCCGAGCTTCAGCAACCAGTGTCAGGCAGTTCCCTTCTCCAAGGGTAAATCTGGGATTTTTCACAGCCCATATAGTTTTTATTGTTGCTGTGCCTGAGCAATTGATTCCATGGAAGTAAACAACTGACCACCAATCACTTCACACTTTGGCCAGGGAGAGCAGTTCAGACCCATCATTTCCTCTGCGCTTGGCTGTCCACTCTTCCTTCTACGTCACTTGTCTTCATTTACCCTCCTGACAGCACCAGCAATCACCCTTACCTCTTTCCCCTCTCTCCTCTCAGGACTGCTACATATATTTTCTAGGACACCAGGGCGAAACACTGTTTTCAGTGGAGTGCCATGGTGCCACAGCACAAAGGCTCAGCCCACCGAGCAGCAGGTCGGTGTGGGGCAGGTCCCGCGGATAAAATACAGAATTTTAATACACCTCAGACTCACATCCATCCTGTAACTTCGGGTACCTCAGTCTCCTTGCACTGCTAGCTAGGTCCGCTTTAGCTTCCTGTCTTTGAAAAAATGGTGATGAGACCTTTGTGCCTGAGAAATGCTGCCCACTTAGACAACCAGTGCAACACCACTGCAACTGATACTGATGGACCCAGAGCTGGGGGTAGATCTGCTGCAAATCACAGTCCTTTACAAGCACATTCACATGCATCTCTCTCTCTTCATTACCAAGACTGGCTTGGTCTCAGAAAGCCAGGTAGGAAACCAAATCCCACTTGGAGCCAGAGCTTGCTTGCTTTCTTTTTGACATAATAAGAATGGGTCAGACAAAGCATCCTGATTTACTCAGGTGGAGGGATTTTTCAGAGAGGAATGGAAAAGGAGTGGGTGCGGTGGCTTATGCTAATTATCATCTATTTATTTTGGGAGATAAGCTACTTATACATGGTATGTTTGGTTTGGATTAACTTAGGCAGACACAGAATGACTGTCCACAGTTTGACCTTGACATGAGTAACTGGCCTTTGGCAGGGAGTGGGGACATTGACAGATTCTGCCTGAAGAAAGGGATCAGTCACAACCCAACTGCTGCAGAAGTTGCTCTGGGCAACAGATCAGGGCTGGGAAACGCTGGCTGGAAATGGTGGAGAGACTAGGGGGGTAAAATACAAAGCATGGTTGGAAAAAACAGAGAGCAGGAAAGTGAGGTTGACCCGGGGTATAGACATCTCCTGTTAATATAATTTGGTTTATAATGACAATGTTTGTACTGAGCTGAACTCGAGGACAGGAAAAGGCAGACAATAGCACAAAGCTGCTGCATTGTTCGCCCCATGTGCTCTTTTCTTTCCCCTTGGCTTACCCAGCTGATCATTATGTAACCGATCAACTGGGCTAATTTTCAACCTGTCCAGGACATTCTCAATTATGTATTCTTCATAGAATGTCATGGTTTATTTTTAAAAGGTCCAGAATGTTTCCTGTGATTAATGTCTGGATTAGTCGTTGTTTTACAGGCTATATAGACTTGGATAACAAATCTTAATCCTGACTGAAAAGGCAGTTCAACACGAGCAAACTTTTAATTTAAGTATTTTAACAAAGGGATTATATATTATTCTCCTTCCTTACAAATCTTCAGAGGAAAAATACAGCAATGGCAGATGAAGTGGGGCATAAAACACATTGTTTTCTGTGCTGGGAAGGTCCTCTTAAAAACTGAGCAGATTTCAATATGACAAAACAATTTTTCCTGGCAAGTTTGGTATCGGGCTTTGTTTTGCTAAACCTGATTATGTACTTTGGCTGCTCAGTGCAAGCATATGTTCCAAACCAATTTAGTCCCTGCTCAGAATGAGTCTCCTTATTTGTCCAACAGCTTCGGAAATAATTTTTTCATGCTGACTTTGAGTGACTGTTTAGCACACACTGCAAAGGTATTCCAGGGACAACAAACCTCTGCAGCAACTGAAGGTCCAGTTCAAGACTTGGGGTTTTTTTTTTAAACTTTTCTAGTCAAGCTGCTTTAATAAAGCTCTTCTGTTTGTTTTTAAACCTGCTAGCCACATTGCACATGTTCCAAGGGAAGAAATGTCTGTCAGAGACTGCACTGACCATATGGTGAATTATCACAAATATGGACAAAAGGGTTTAAACAAAAAAAGGCAGGATTTCAAATATATCCCTCATTTCTATGCATTAATACAATGTGAAAGTCTTCATATATGTGCAAAAATCAGATTAAGGACAGAAAAGATGCAGAGATCTGCGTAACCTCTCCCATATCCTCTTGCAAGATCTTGTCTGTTCTTCTTAAGACCTTTTCAGTGCTCTGTCCAGTTGAGTTACTGGACAGTTCTAATCCTGAATTAGAAGATTTCTAGCATTGCCATCCCACAGGCAGGACCAGAGGGGAAGAACAGTGCATGGCTCTCAACAGCCAGAACCTCCCCTTCACACTTAGCAGGCAACTTTTCAGATTCAGGACATTAGCACATTGACAAAACTGCTAAAATCCTGTCAAACAGTGCTGTGCCTTTTGCAAACACCTCTAAACACCCACCCTCATTGGCGTTCATATCCTCCGCATGCAGTAAATATTTACTGGACATCCTTTTCCATTCCTCCTGAGAGAAATCTGCAAGAACACAACACAACTGTGTTCGATATGAAAGTAATGCATCTAAATATGGAGATCTGAGAAAACAAAACAAGCCTAACAACCACCAGGTTTGGACTAGAGGCAAGGAAAACCAGTCCTTATGGGACCAGCGCAATGGTGCTAGAGGAGCTGGGTCTCCCAGTGACTAGAAAATGACATGTCACTGAGCAATTCAGTTAGCCACCTCTGCTGTACTCCGTGGCCACAGTGAACATGTTTGTCAGATTAGGAAAATTTAGACTGGGCACATTACTAGAGGCTTAAGACTCAGAGCTCAGCTAGTAATCCCTTCCCCGCGTCACCACTGGGCCTTATCAATGGGTTGGACAGGCCACCCAAGATAACCCATAATAGGCAGGCAGAAGCAGTGCATACCAGCACTTTTAGCCACGCATACTGACAGCAAGCAAACAAACTCTATCGAACATCTTGGTCAGTGCTAATATGATTTGGCTAATGTAAGAGATAAACCTCTCTGCTTCAAGTCACCCTTCCTGAAAATGAAAATAAGTATACCAACTTGCATGCCTCGAGCCAAATCTTTAAGCAATAATGATTGCTGGCAGGTTGGCACTACGAAGTATCACACTCTGCCTTTCTTCACTCAATGGGAATGATAGATATTTCAGAGTTTCTGATTGCTTTTCACCCTCACAGAGCAGAAAGGACAGGCAGCCCCAGCACAACTAAAATTGTTCCCTTTGCTTTCAGACACCTTAGATCTGTTTCTGGAAAGAAAGATTCAGGTCTGCAGCTCCACTTATTTCCATGACAAGTGGACTGAAGGTTCTCTTAAAATTTACTAAAAACCTTTCCCAGGTAACTGAAAAGTGTCTCTTCAATAGAAGGGAAGGGAGGCAGAGTTCTACCATGCAGAACAAGAAAACTTCCCTCCTTAATTGTGCTAAATTAGCCATGGGTACAGGATGAAGAAAATACAAAACAGGTCCTCAGCTGTACAAATCTGGGCCTTATTGGTCACTTGAAGAGCAACCTCCAGAGATTTAGGGAAAAACTACGCAGTTTACATTTGTCTTTTGCAAAAGGAAAATCACAGCCTATTTCCATGAAAGTCACTTATTGAGCTTGGTCACATTTACAATTATTCCCTTCCATCCAGAGCCACATAAAACAGAGTCAAGAGATCAGAACATGGTGTCTAGAAAAACAGTCTTCAACAGCAGTGCCTGCACATATCTTTGTAGGAGGTTATAGGTTTGATTAATATTTCCAGGCCTCCTCCCATTAACCATGGTGCCTTCTGCCTCCAGGCACTGAGCTAAGGGGAACAGGCCAGTCGTACTGACAAACAGTTTCTCAGACATGATAAGTTTCTGCTGCTCGTGCGTGAACTTACTCCAGGATCTTCCTGTAATGTAATCAGACTGAAATAAACTCTTCCAGTCTGAAGTAATGGATTGTGTTTCTGCAGGCTCAGGAAGAAGAGGTCTGGAACAGATAATCTTTCGTTGCTATCATGATGATACCACCCAGGGCACCCTATGGGGACATGACAGGGCTTCACACTCAATCAGCTTCTGGTTTACAAACACTGGGTGGTCAGCCACACAGCACCTGCTGCAACATGCTCAGCCTTTCCTTTGGTCTAGGGAAGCCCATCCCTGGACTGTGTCTTTTCCCACAGTACAGCGCTCGGCCAGGCCAAGCCCAAACTGATCTTCTATAGAGGGAGACCATCGAAGGAAGGAGGACTAACGGGCTTTCAATTCTCCACTAGGTTCAACAAGGTTACACTCGTGGCTTAAAGTAATTGAGTTTCCTCCTGTCACAGCAAACTGCAAGTAACTGTGGCCCACAACTCCCTTCTCATTTTGTCAAGTCCACTGACAAGACATCACAACCCAACTCTCTTAAGACATTCGTAAAGAGGAGATACCTGTTCTCCCAACAGAGAAGCCGTGCGATCTCACAAAAAGCCAATGCTGACCTAATTGACACACACCCTGCTCCACTCTACTGTTGAAGGCAGAGATTACTAGGTCACCCATCCTGGGGGCATCGATAGGCTTTAATTGCCCTGACCAGCCTTATCTGGAACCCCACTGAAGCTAACTGCCCAGAATCCTGCTCTCCTCTGTACTAACTCTGTAGGTGCAGCAGGAGCAGGACTAGACAAGCCAGGAGCCAAGCAGGGCCAGGGTGGTGACAGTGAGAAGATCCACCTAGACCCCGTGACCAGGCGAAAAGTTGGGGCCACCATTGGGCACAGGCACACGCGTATGACACAGCTGAGGTTCACCTAGTTGTCAGGTGTTGACTGCCATATCTGTGGACACCAAGAGTTCCTTGGCATCTTCCAGAATGCGCTTGAAACTCCTAAGTCACTTCCAGTTCCAGCTTAAAACAAACGTCTCAAGCCAGACAAGAAAAGTGAACTACAGATTTTCCATGCTTGCTTCTTAACACCTTTTGTTACATCCAAGTGCTCCAAAACAACTGTTGTCACCAAGAATATCTGCTATAGTGTTATGTGCACACTACATGGCTACTCTGATCAGAAGACTAACTCAGACAGCCCATTGCTTGGTCAGTGAGTTTCACCACTTCCCGTCTTCTGTCCTTTCCAACAGCATTTTGAGAAAAGCCTCTCAGTCACCATCCTGCCTATTAAAGCACCTGCCTAGAGGTTTAACAACTTTGTGATGCAAAGCCTGCAGGATGCTGCGTTGAGACAGTGACACAAAAGTGGAATTGGAGGACAAAGGCAACAGATTGGCACCTGCTAAAAGAATGACACCTGCTCCCACCATCTCTTTTAATTTACCTTGAATGCAAGGTAAAGAGGGACATTTCATCAGAAGGTGATGAACTTTGTCAAGACTCTGTATACAAGCATGGAAGCATTCAACCACATGCCCTATAAACTTAAGCACGGGTATTCACATTCTGCTTGCTTTCATGCTTTTGCTCTGCTGCTAAAAACATGACGTTTTCTTTTTATTCTAATAAACCCATTTCTTCTAGAATGTCACTACCAATTGAAGATGTTAATATAAGTAACTGCTTTACAGTTACAAGTTAATTGCTTCCTAAAAACCAACTGAGTTTAGCCAGCATGAATTTAAAAGTGCTGCTGTAAGGTGCAACGTGCTGCCCACTTGAATACCTACAGTCGGACTGTGCAAAGACATTCACCAGGTCTCCTAGACCAGGACTGAAAATGTTTGCTAGAGCAGGCATATACACGAGACACTCACCAAACTCTGTAACAGCTGCTTGTGTAGATGGGGTTGCACAATCTAGCAATAGTTTTCCATTCTCTACTGCTGCAGCGCTTAGGCATAATGCTCCCTTCTTAATTAAAGGCAATTCCACTCTCTACCAAACACATATTTGTTTCTAAGTATTTGTTTTTAAGCAATTCCAGGAAACAAGCCCTCTTTGCCTGTTCCTCCCCTCCATACTCCTACCTCCCTCCTCCATGCCCTGGAAAGATGCATTTTAATTCTGACCCTCCACATATCTCCATGCTAATCCAGGAACAACTGCACTGAGGGGGGAAAAAGCATGACAGCTCTGCTTGAGGCCCAGGGAGGCGAGTCTTGCAGAGGCCCTTTTGTTGTTCCCCAGGTAGGATGTTTAGCTTTCCGTCCGTGCAGCCTGAATTCCTTTCTCACCACACCCAAGGTCATTTTAATGAAAATTCCTAAGCCCATGCCAGGGGGATAGAATTGCTCCTAATCCTTCAGCAACACGTCATTTGATCCCTGGGCCCACTGGGGTTATTATTGTGTGTCTGCAGAGCATAGCAAAGCAGACAGGAGGAGAAAAGTGGCAACCACTGCAGGAGATCCGCTTCCCTTTCCCAACCTTTCTTTCCGATCACCCTGGATTTCTTTTCCCTCCAGAGTACATTCACTGCCTGCCAGTTTTCAAGGGATAATGCCATGTTTTAAGTCACCCTCTGCCATTCCCTAGAAGCTGCACACGTTTCTAACAAAATTAATGAGGAAGTTTAATTTTAAAGGCAGATTGTTTCCTCCGGTTTGTGTTTTTGAAAGGAACTGCATGTCTGTGTGGTCCACGCCTTGCAGGACTGTACTGATGTTTCACATCTGTGTTCGAGCAATGCTTTAGCATCATGAAAAACAACACAAAAACCCCCCAAAAAACAAACGCCACCACCAGAATTAAAGCAAAATAGCATTTTTGGCAGGATACACAGGAGGAAAAAAAGACCTAGTGAATCCAGTACGACTTTTTTTTCCTGGACTTCTCCTCATGCTGACACAGGGGTCTGTGTTTCATATAGAACACTTTTGGTGGACAAAGTAAGGCTTAATTCTCCTCCTCTAGTTTAGTTGCCTCCTCGTGGCCTATCTGAGCAGTGATTCCCTTTCTGTATCATGCTGAGATCCGGAAATTCATTGCATCCTTGCCTTAGGATGCCCGAGGCCTCTCACAAATCTGCCTGTCTTTTCTCATTAGCACTACTTGCTTCCCTGGCACAGAGGTTGTGGAGCCTCCTACCCCTGCCAAGTAAGATGCAGACTTATAAATTAGCAAATTTCCTCACAGGTATTTAAGTATTTGTAGGGCTGGGCTGTAGCTACTTCCTACTCTCATCTTTTCCCCAAACATGAAAATTTCCAGTGTTTCCTACAAGGAAGCAGGACTGGGAATTTCCTCCTGTAGAAACAACGAAACCATCAGTCTTGCACAAAGGCTGCAACTGATGTAAAACTTGCTACCCAAAAAAAGTCTCTCTAAGATTTGCAATGAAATTGACCCAGTTCTTGTCTACTACCTTTCACTAGCAGATCTCAGCTGGACATAGCAAAGAGCATTGCCATCTCCAGTAGCAGGAGAAAGGGAGCTGCTTAGCCAGGGATGCTGGACGCACACAAGAGATGAGGCAGCAACAGAAAGGAAAACTTTCAACCCAGGCCAGGAACATGTCCCAGCTTGCTCTAGACCTGATCTGGACAATAAGGGACCAGTACCTCAGAGCATCACTTCTTCCAAATAGCTACCTAATTCACCTTGCTATGGGATGAGGGGTAAGCGGCAAGGTTTGATCTTTCCAAATCCCTTTGAGTGTTTCACTAAATCTGCAGGCACTTAATTTTCCTAGCTGCAGTCAGCTAATAGTGTATTGGCTCCAAAGCATACTGCTAAAGAAGCCTTGCTCCTAAAAGTTATAAAAACATAGCTACTAATGATACTTTGGCCCATGCCCTAGAAAGTAGTACATTTGAATCAAGAAGCTATGCTACTTCAACTGCTCTCCACAGCACAAATCCCATGACTGGAATGTTACCATTACACATTTGAGCCTCTCCTTCATGTCATCCCTCATTCCTAACACTTGCTGAACTGCAAAGGAACAAGTTCAATTACACTGAATGTTATGTTACTAATTTTTTCAAAGCTAATTCAAACTGTATACCTGCCTGGAATACTGGCAAACTGGTGGTCCCATCAATAGAAGAGAGAAGTTATACCTGCATATACTATCAAACTTTTGCATTGTTACCAGGGCTTGGGGGAGTCAGGAGATTTTTTTTTTTTCCTAGAATTTTACAAAATACTTAAGAACTGTCAAAAACTGAGATTACTTTACACAGTATAATTGCAGTATTTTCCCAGATACAAAAGTGTTGCCAAAAAACCCCCCTCAAATCATTGATACAAAGGACAAACAAGACACCACAGCACAAAATGTATTTTTTATATATGTATACACACATACTTTTTATGTGTGCGTATATATATATATATAAAAAAATTAAAAACCTACTAATTACTACTAAAACTACGGGTGGGGGATGCATAGAAATTAGTAGCTGTATTGCTGCTCAAGTACTACCACATCTTTTGCCCACACAAGAGGCACACCATGCATAAAATCTTGCACTCTCTAATTTAGTTTCATTCAAGACTAGCTTTTCCAAACAAGTATTATCCTGTAAATCATTCTTGGTTTATATGGTCTACTTCACCATTAGCTATAAAGAAACAGTAAATATGGCCAAATCTACTGATAAACCAAGCTAGAGCCAGGGATGATGTAAACACACTTGCTCTGCCAATCCACCTTCTTCCATTCTGACCTGCCATACTTCTGTTATTCTAGGCCTGGGCCTGATCAGAGACAGTTCTTTGTGCCAAGCAATTAGGTAATCACACACACATACACACAAAACTTAATAATAAAACATAATTAAAAACATTCCTCAGAACTGAGTTTGGGAAAGAAAAAAAAATCAAGTAGAGCAAAATAATTGAAGGAAAAGTGGGGGAGGATGTCATTGGGGGTGATATGGAAAGTAAAGATGGGTTTATTTTTAATTTAAGGTTATTTTACTTAACTCTGGGGGGAGTGAGGGGTGGGGGGTTATGGGGCAGTCTACTTTGTATTATCCTGCAGCTATTGTGCAGCATGATAGGAGACTGATCAATCACAACTCAGCCTGCCAATGACCAGCATTATAAAGGTTGATGCATCCCCTGTGGAGGACCTGTGCAGACAGACTCAACTGGTGGATGAAGTATAGCAGAGTCCCACACTAGTCTGAATTGCAAAAGTTAATGCCACACTGTGCAGGGGTCCTCCTGGTTGATAGGATGTTTGGCCAGTTGGATCCCAGTCCCACAAGGATCACAGTTCTGGGGGTTTATGCACACTGAATTCCTCAAGCTGTCACAAAGCTGGGCTCCAGTCACATGCCTCTCTTATATGTTAATAAAGAAGGTTGATTCATCACAGGTGAGGATTGCTGCAGCTTTCTACTGTTAAGTAAAATGAAGAAATGACTTCATGTGGCACCTACCTTTTGATGGTTGCGCAGTTTTGGGGACAACATCCTGCTAATACATGTGCAATGTCACTGCTTTGTTTACAAAGGTACATTATAGAATCACTCAAGACAACTTCGAGTAGTCAACCCTTTCCTCAAATCATGCTGTCTATCTTTAGGGATTGATTCCATTGAAGAGTAAGTCCTTGAGTCTTCAAACTGCATTGTCTCACCATAAAACCTTTTATCATCATAGAATTAGGGTAGCTAACACTGTCAGCTTTGCGCCTTTCTGCCCCACTGCATTCATACCACAATAAAATGTGAAAATGTAGTAGCAGGAAATAGCTGTTTGTACACACTGATCAGTTATTGTCCCAAGACCTGGAATACTATAATATAAGGAAATTCTATATGATTTATAAAACGATAACATGGGGGAAATTCCCAAAATTGTCAGAAGCACAGGTCCTGTAGCAAGAAAATGTGTTTTGTAGCACAGGTGGCTTTAGGGTTCTGTTTGGGGTTCAAAAAATCTTACATCCATTAAATCTCTTCGTTTTCTGCTGCTACTGTTATTATGAAAGATGATGATTTCTATCTTACTGGGACTTTTTCAGTATCGTTCCATTTTAGTATCTGGTTTTCTATGCATGCCATCAAGAAACAACTAGAACCTTGTTCCTTTTCAGTAATTTCCCTATCAATTAGTGTGATTTTAATAAGAAACAATGCAAACAATATATTCACTCAGATTGGGAGTAGGTAAATTTACCTGCTAAGGTATCTGTATGTCATCTCCCTTCGGTACTTGGTTTTCTCGGAGAAAGGAAAGACAGAGTTCTGAACCTCGATGAAGTGTGAGCCTTTAAATATTGTGGAGGTGAAAGTACCAAACCTAGAAGACTTTCACTATTTTCCTCACAGCTAACATGACCTGAAGTCCCATGAAAAGGCTCTGCACTACATTTGCTGATATGTGTGATATATTTTGTATTCAGATCTTTCAAAAATCACAAAGAGCAGAAAAATTAGATGTGGCAGTACTGCCTATTATTGGCAGAGAAATACAGATGTTGCATATGTATATTGTGAGTACAGCGATATACTGCCAAAATCCCTTCAAAATAAGAAGAAAAACAAAGTCACCACAGGCCTTATGCAGAACAGAAAATACAGGCTGAAATTAGAGCTAAACCCTATGCAGTCTCTTAACTCACCTAAAGTCCCAGTGATCTTGCTGCTAGTGGGGCCACTGAAGAGGGAACAGGAGGAAATCCCCACCTGGATTTTTTGAGCCATTCCATTATGTCCTCTGAAAAGCCAGACAAAATCTGAAAGAATGGCAGGTTGGAAACCACAACCGTTTCCCCACAGGGTAACATGCTCTACTTGGCAAAGGAACAACAGCTGCACAAGCAGTAAAGGGAATGGCTCTGTTACAAAGGACTAAAGTACCTCAGGCCATTCTGAAGAATAGAGGTGGATGAGATCCTTGGACACTCTCACACAAAGAAACAATGACAACATTTGCCCATCACCAGGTAAGCAAAAGACAAGCTGGAAAGGGCAGTTGGCTGGAGACCCAAGAAAACAGTAAAAAGAACTAGCATGTTGCACCAGACCACCACGCAGCCTCCCTTCTTCTGAGACAGGAGACCATGGCCAGGACTGCGGGAGGGGGTGGCCAGACACAGGTGGAAGAGAAGAGGTTCCTCACAGGAAGCATAAAGAAGGAAGCACATGCCTGCAGCAAGAATGCCAGGGGTGGTAGAAGCACTTACAGCCAGGTCTGCCATCAGTTCTGGTTTAGTGCTATTACAGGAAAAAAGTCCTGTTATGCCACTAACCAGCTCATGCTATGTGAGAGAACATTACCTACGCTAACCACCCCTGGCATGTTTCCCATGCCAATGCTTTTTGCACAGATCTTTTAACTTTGGCAGAAGCAGCCCTTTACCACGTGTGGGGATTTTCCATGCTGGGGGAATTCCTCCCTGGACAGAGGATAGAGTTCTGCTGCTACAGAGGTCTTAACTACCTTGCAGAAATACATTTTAATGATGAACCAGGCCCAAAGATTTGTAGATTCATTAGAGATATTTTCAGTTTCACCTCAGCCATACCTAGTGTTGGCACACTTGGATTTAAAACACAAAAGACGTAGCTCCAGCATCCACTAGGCACCCACTCGCTCATAAGAAGAAATGGTTAGCACCCCTTCAGAACGTAACGCTAGCATAACCACTGCTCCTCCCGCACTAGGTACGGCAGCAAAGGGCTGTACCTGGGATGCGTGGCAGTGTCACGCAAACAGCCAGACCCGTGCAGCATGTTGCTTCCCCATCCATTACAAACACAGAAGGATAAGACTTTTTGTCAAAGGGATTAGAGTTCCAACATCTGGAAGTTAAACATTTACTTACTCAGTTAAATCTATCAGTTTAGTTTAGTTAACATTCCCTCCTCAGCAGCCTCATCCAGTTGACTGCAACATCCCATGTTCCAACTGCTGCCTGAGCCTACAGTTCCCATACGGCTTATCACCCACGCGGAAAAAAACCCACTCCCACCTCCCAGAAGAGACTATGATCTCTGGGTACTGCAATCCTGATACAAGTAACTTAAAAATTTCAGTGGAGACACAACACATTCACCTGAAGCCAGCAGGTTTCAGCTGGTGAATAGACCTACATGAAAGTAATGAGGAACCACACATTTGCTGCAGAAGTAGCCAGTGGTAACCTATTAGTAGTGTGCACAGGTGCTATTGTAGCTTCTGAATTACAATACATCTCTGAGTTCAAAATACAAGACCAATAAACTCTAATGATATTCTAGAACTCCATATCTTTCATCATTTTAATGATTGGGGGGGGATGGGGACATTCACTTTCTTTTGTCTGGAGCAGAGGTAGGAACTTATAGAAAGGGATGATCCAGGAGAAGATGGGAAGACTTGTACCTGGATTCAGAAAAGCAGCTAGGATCTCTTATTATATAGATACATTTCTCATCTATCAGAAATTCAGACACAAATTCTAGTAAGTCATGGTGAGTGAAAACATCTGACTTACGTATTTGCATAGACTTTTACATGTGAAACACAAAAAGGCAAACACTGTATGGGGGAAAATGAATCAGGGTGCTAACATAATTGCTATTGGCAAGAAAAGATGCACATATTTCAAGTTCTGATCTTTGGAAAAATAAGGGTTTATTTAGAAGTCATCGCCCTCCGAAACCAATAATTACTGTCACTGACAATCATGATTTATGTAACCTCACTGAAGTGGGTTAGATGCATGCATGGTTAGGAACTTGCATGGTTTAAAAAAGGGAAAAATACATATTTAAGTATTAGAGCCTTTATAACAGCAAAACCCTGACTTTTATTTTGCAAGGCAGTTATTCTGGAAACAGTTATACCTGCATGACCAAAAGGTATCATAACAGCCTTACTTTAATTTTAAAGTCCTTGTACTGTTCCGGTATGTGTCATACAGGAGCACTTTTTGGACATGGAAAAGACTGTGGGCAGGTCATACATTATTTGTACTGAATACTCACAAAGGAAACGTGACAGAATCTATTGAACTGATGTATGACTTCTTTGCCATGAGTCAGATACACTTTTTACCTCCATGCTTGTATTCCATTCCTCCCACTGGTAAGAAAAAGAAATAAATCTTCTCCATTTGTGTATGGAAACAGGCATTAGTTCCGCTCTTGACTCATACCTTGCTTTCATGACTCTTTCCAGCTGAAGTCTGAAGGTGCATACAACAAAGCCTAATTGCAAAGAATCACTTTGCCAGAGTAGCTCAGTCCAACACTTACCCAACATACTTTGCATCATTCCCTTGTTATAGGTACTGCTCTTCCCTCCTACACAATAACATTCTCCCATTAAGCTTTTTTTTTTGTAGCTGCATAATCTTCTTCACTGGAAGATCTGATTCTTAAGCTGAGAAGCTTTTGAACCCTTCTCTTTCCCAGTCAATTTGCTTCTCATGCAAACTCTAGCAGCTGCAGGGCTAAATCCATGCATGCTTCCTCTCAGCTAACACACTA
Organism: Nestor notabilis; assembly: GCF_000696875.1. Lineage (NCBI taxonomy): Eukaryota > Metazoa > Chordata > Aves > Psittaciformes > Psittacidae > Nestor > Nestor notabilis. The sequence goes on along the minus strand of NW_009916299.1, from coordinate 99,999 downwards.
CATAGTCTAGAAAAATTGCATTCTCCAAATTGAGAGTTACATACCAGCAAGTGGTCTGGTACCCTTGAGAGTGAGAAAAGCTTGAGTCTACATCTTCTTGATTCTTCCTATTCTGCCCAGTTCTGAGCATAGACTCAAACCTACATTTCTAGAAGATATCTGATTCTAAAACATGTCTCCTATTATCATTCTGCTTTATCCAAATATGCTAATGTTCAATGGATACCCATATATCGCATGAATACTTTAACGGCGGTGTTAGTCTCCCTTGCTCTCTCCCTTTAGCCTAATCCCTCATTTTTTTCCTGGGCATCTCTTACTACCTTTTCTGTCAGCAACTTATTTTAGTTGTGGCTGGGTGCACCCAGATCCCAGTCTCAAGCTGATAAGAAGCCTGGATACCTGACTTAGAGCTGCAGATTCCATGGGGTAGCAGGATATCCAAAACCTGGGCTGCTCAACTGCCTCTGTCTGCCTGGGCTGTAGCTTAATTTCCTTCCTGCCCTGCTCCCTTCCACCCTTTCCAGCAGAGAAGGAATGATCTGTAATATACCTCCAGGAAGAAAATAGGTGAAATTAAGGGTTGCAACTGGCATTTTGGTTAACTGTAGTCCCATAAATGCTGAAGGGCTGGTACGCAGTTGGAACCCCAGACTTCCTTTCACAAATACCAAAAGACAAAAATAAATTAAAAACAAAACAAAACAAAAAGCTTTTATACTTGCTGAAAAGAAAATCAAAACAATATTATAAAACCAAAAAAATCATCTGTCATTGTTTAATGAGGGTTTTTATACTAACTATGTTTAGTAAAGGGGGCTTTTCTGAATGGCATTTGGAAAGAATGTAGCTTAGACCTGGGAGGGGTGTGGGTGGCCTCCCTGTAGATATTTTCCTTCTCTATTCATGTAGCTACCCCGTGATCTTCCTCCTGTAAATTAATCACTAAACTAACATGAGAGACTCCTCCCACTCTAACCCAATGCATCACAGGGTTGAGCCTTCCAGAAAGATGTTACCAGCCAAATTACTTTTTTCCTCTTCATGTTCATTTGCAGTACAATCAAGGGGGTACGGAGTCCACACTTAAAATGAACTGGTAAAGTTGGACTTTTGGCCAAGACACGTTTGCAAATAGGTGCCATTGGGAACTTCCATGCTGGGGCTTCTTGGTTTCATTTTTTCCAAAGGAAGTACTCAAGAAAAGGTACGTACGGAAGAATTGTGTTCAGGTAACCAAATGAACACTGAATGAAAACAATGCAGCCTGAGGACAGAAAAAGGGAAGTGACTTGAGGATATGACACTTCTACTTTTCCATGCCTTCTTGCACGTCGCAAAAGCTAACTTAATGGAGATCAAAAGTTACTGTTATCTTTTGGCTTCCTGATAACTGATATGACATTCACCTAAGTGATTGACTGATATCACCTTTGGACACTTACACATAACTAAAAATCACCACTTCAATTGGCACAAATAGAAAACTCATCAGCAGTTTTATCAGAAACATTAAGGACCAGCCACCATTCAACACTGGACTCCTGCTAGCTGCAGTCCTCACGGCGCTGATGGAACAGCATGAAGCATCTGCTTCCCTAGTGTCCATGCTGTGCCTGTCCCAAAGCTAAGTTTCAGACAGCAGACAGAAGCATAGACATCATTCCTCCAGCTACCTTCTGATAGGATTTCTCTCTTTTGTTCCATGTCTTTTATGTTCTTATTACTATCCATGTTTCCAGAGTGGCAGTAGTGCAACAACTGCTACAAGTTTTTCCCCTTTGCAAAGAAGGAGTCCACAGGCTACCACTTCCCTGCTGCTGTACTGGAAGGAGAAGTTGAACATATTGGGTGCTTTTCAGCTAACTGAAGAAAGAGCATTTCACAATGTTTCAGGATCAAGAATGGGCTTTTGAGGTGAATCTCTCCATCTTCCCTACTTATCTGCATTTTGGTTTATATCACACGGCTGTCCGAGGCCATGCAGCCTGTCTCCTTTGATGGAAAGTAAAGACAGAGAGATGGTCCAAGCATACACCTAATGTGCTTCAGTTGCAAACAAACATTCATTACGTAAGACCTGACTAGAACTAGTCTGCGGTACATTAAATTGGTTCAAGGAAGATGAAACCAAACTGGGACATGCACTCCAGGAATGCACCTAACACAATCCACAGATAACGGGCACTCACTCCAGGCTAGAACTAGTCCAAGATTAATCCCCCTACAACGCACAGGCTGTGTAAATGACTGCATCCTAAGCACCATTTCAGTTTACACATATTCTTACCTGGACACATAACACACTCAGGATCTGTGGCACCAGGATCTGCTTGGTCTGGTCTCTCTAGCCCCGCTTTAGAAGATCCATGGAATAGGTCACTAAAGGTTTACTTGGAAAATGACTCCTTTTTGCTTTTGTCTCTAACCAGCTAGACACCCTGTCCTGATTTTACAATTGCCATTTTACAGTGCTCAATTACTAGCCAAAGAGATGAGGAGGACTAAAGCTGAGAACAGGCTTAGCTCCACTTGGCACCACTGAAGAGCCATATATCACAATTAAGAGCCAGAACATTACATCACCATCCAGCATGTTGGTGTAGGCTCTGACAACCTCTCCAAGTCCCTGTATTTGCCTGTGTCATTATACTTGAGTCTATTTTCCCTTTAAGCTATGGGGAGCACTTTTTGGCTAGATTCAGTTGGCACGCATTTTAGGTCAGGTGAGATGGGAAGGGAAAACACCTAGGTTGCAAATCATACTAGTTGAGGCCTAAAAACTCAGTGCTCTCAAGATTTGGGTGGCTATGCAAGTACAGACTGGCAAGAAAGAACCTACCGGGAGTTCTCAAGCAGTTATGCTATCTGGTGGCAAATGAAGGGGGATTTTGCAGACCTAAATGGTAACTCCTTCAGTATGCAAATATATAACAAAGAGAATAAAGATTAAAGACTGGTATACAAGCTCCAGTCAAAGATCCATCCTGTGTAATGTCATATCTATGACAGTAATCAGTAGCATACATTCATAGTAAATATGAGAACTAGAAAAGTAACAGTACTTTCCTGGTAACCTCTCCCAGCCCTAAATGAGCTACAGGTCAGGGTCTTCAAGCCAGAAACAAAATATTAAATGGTTTTCTTCTCCCATTAACTTGGTCAGTTGGTGGGTTTTTTGAACTGATATTGCAAAAGGTCATACATTGCTATAGGCAAAAATTAGAAATAATGCCAGAAATCCTGGCTTCCAGTCACACTGTCTTTCCTTATCTTGGAATATTTTATCATGTCCCCACAAAAAGACACAACTAGACAGTGAAATTAGGTACTGTTAGTTCATTTGTGGTTAGTAACCCACAAAGGGAAGCACATAAAAAGGTGTTTTGTATTCAGGGTGATATATTTCTTTTCTGTTCATCTAACCACCAAATAACATTTCCACACCTTAGGCCTCATTAACATAAGATAGCTATTGAGCCTATAAATTGCCTGATTTTTTGTAGTGGTTGGCTAGGTACATTGTGTTTCATTAGCTTAATGACTTTGGGATTTTTACTTTGACATCTAAAAGCAAGTCATGGGTGCCCAGATCCTGCAAAATAGCATGAATGTTTGCATACATAAGTCAGGCTATCCAAAACCCATGTGACCAACTTGTCTCTGAACTCATAAACTATTTTCAGCTGTTTGGGGGAAAGAAAGGCTACATTAACACAACAGTTGTTGCTCCCTCCTTTCCTTTCGTTCACTTAAACTTGGGTTTCTCAAAATTACTTTCCTTCCTCTGCCCAAAGGAACCCAAATTAGGATGCTCACCTTGAAGTGAATGAATTTCTGGCTATGAATACTTTTAGTCTATCTTGATGAAGCTGACATACTTTCTAAAGCTAAGACAGAGCAAAATGAGTCAAAAGGCCTCTTAATTCTCACTTTGTGTAACCATCCAGGGATGACATGTCACTGTCATGGGCCTTGTTTCAGTGGATGGTCTCCCACTGAAGTAACATCAAAAAGAGAAGAGCTTAAAAACAGCCTGGTAGTTGGCAGATTTGCTCTTGGAGAAATGGGGTAACAACCTGCACCAATCTGGCAGAGGAAGAATTATGCCTGGACCTCCCACAGTTCAGGTGAATGATTCAAATCCCTCCACAGTCACAACACAACTCTGATGAACCCAGTCCCTCGTTTCACTTCCAAGTGCCCAAAGCACTTGTGGCAGGGGGGAAAGAGAAGGAGAAGACTGGCATGGGAACGTATTTCAGATAAAAGAGGGCGAGAAAAGTATTCAGCTGCTTGCTCCACACAGAACTTTTTCAACGTGGCAGCTAAAAATACTAAGCCACCTCATTCTGAATCCTTGCACAGAAGTCAGTTGCACCTCCTCAAAACATCTGCCAAATTTTTAACTACATCTACTTATTAGAAAAAAATCCATTTTGTTGAAGACCTTGAAGCTTAGTTTCATTCTGAATAGGAACAAAAAATACCCAGAAACAACCATAGCAAGAAATTCTACAGACAAAAATGTTTAACTCAAAACACTTCATGTTTTTTTCTCCCTAGTGCCTAAAGACGAAAAGCGTTCTGAAACGACTATATCAAAATTTTTCCTCCTAATGATAAAAAAGCACTTCAGCCTCCCTCTTTTTCTTCAGAATACTTCAATGGAAACAGGTTCACAAGCTGCCTCGATTTCACTGAAACTGAATTTTCTCTAAGAACCCAAATGGAAAAAGGAAAACCAGTAAAGTAGAGCATGTAAGCTGCATTTCTAAGTTGCAAAGCCATCTGTCTGTAACGGAAGGATCTACTGAGGAAAGTTGTTTGCTGAATATTCTGGAAACTTGCTACTGCACGGTCTAGGAACATTTAGTTATAGGTTATGTAGGTTATAGGTTTAGTTATAGATTTGGTTATAGTAAGAACCTTATAGTCCTTTATAGCCGCTGTGTATGTAATGAAATGATGTGGTTATTCCATAGACCTTAGCTAAATAGAAGTGTCAGTGGGGAAGAAAAAAAAGACAGCAAATGCTTGAGGCAAAGGCAAACTGTTATCTACACAATCACTTTCCATAGTTGTTTCAGTAAATTAGTTTATGCAATAGCATGGTGGTAGGAAAGGAAACTTCTATTCAAATATTTTATACATAGATATGTTTTATATATGTCATATAAAAACATTCACCTCAAAATCAGGACTTCAATCATTGAGTTATATTCAGATAATCAAGACACAGATATGACACCACAAGATGCAGAGCCATAAATTTCATAGCCTCAAAAGCTTGGAACTCACAGAGATTTCAGCCTGAGAAGACCCTGAAGATTTCTTGAACAACATACATCATAAAGATGATTCTCCTAGATCACTGTTAACTAGCTTTGAAAAGCAAGTGTGTGAGAATTGTAACTCATATGCAGCTCATATGCTGATTCATAATCTTCCTCTCCTAAACTATTAATTCACTAGATGTTACTTTAACTCCATGCTTAAGAGAACACCAATTAGAATGACAATACAAGAGGGAGGGAAACACGAAAACAAATATTCTCAAACTAGAAAATGTCAAATTATATCCAAGGCAACCATACAAAGTACTGAAGTATCTTTGTGAGTAATTCCACCCACTGAGCTCCTTCACAGACAGCCTCACTATTTCTGAAGGAAGTGTATATTTTCTGTATTTGCCTAAAAATAATAAGGAAAAAAGTGGGATTTGTTTTTAATCACAGGGGTATTGGGTAAGAGTTGAGGTTAGCCACTTTATGCGTAAAGGATGAATGAGTACCAAAGCAAGTTATCTGCAAGAATGTGCTGCTGTGGTAAGACATTTATACCAGGAGTCGCTGGTCTAAATCTCTCCAGTAAGTAGGGCTCTACAGATCACACTTCCTACAAAACCTATTACACTGAAGTGCAGCTCTTATGGGGCCTAGCCAGGCAGGGTGTATTTCCTGAAACCCAAGAAAAGATGATACTATATAGATAAATCTGTTCATCAGTAGATCTTTGAGGAATCCTAGTTGGAAAGGTAGAAGGAAGGCCCAAAATACAGAGTAGGCACTTCAGATTTTCTTACACTGATCAGTTTGTCACAGAGTCAGTCTAGCATGGTGTTTCAGCTAGGGCATTAATCACCTTATCGAGCTTGTCTCTAAACAGTTTATGCCCATGCTAAAACCAAAAACTCTTTTTTCCCCCCACAGGAAACTCAGTCATATTCACATCTGTGAACTGTTTCAAGCCCATCCCACCAGCTCTTGTTTTGTGCAGTATAATTCCGTGCATTAGGACTCAGTTTGTCCATACTGATGACTGCTATTGGACCAGAGAGAAGAGTACAGTGCAGTGCTTAATGTCCATCACAGAACTTACAAGAAGCCAAGCAGTTGATCCAGCAAGGGGCCTGTTGTTGCAGTTCTGGTAACTCATTAGGAAAGTCTGTCTCATTTTGCTAACTCATTGTCCTGGTTTCAGACACTCATTTTCCCTATACTTATTATATTATTTTTACTACCTTTTTTTTTTTTCCCCATTGACCCCAAGGGATAGATACTATTACTATTAGCTGACATTAAATGGCTCGTCTTGAGACTTGAGTTAGTCTCAGTGAAGTAAACACAAACTACACGTGCTCTGTATCATACTCAGTAAGACAGATAATACAAGCGTCATCACTGCGAGATGAAGCTTTCAAGTGACAAGATTTTATTTCTCCCCTTATCTGTATAGGAAAGAAAACCTACAACAAAAGGGCAGCCTGTAATGTAGAGCACCTATTGACAGAGCTAGCCTGAGAGAAAGTGACACACACACAGTCCCATGGAGAAGCTGGTTGATATTTCTGCAAACACTGTCTTCAGACTGTTACTGTCTACAAGTGAAAACCACCCCACCTTTCTTTTACATGACATCAGCATTAGGAACTAGACCAAAAGGGAGTTAGAAATATATTTTCTGTGGAAACACTATTTGTATGGTTTTTTCATACCCAGTTTAAGAGTGACAAACATGAGGCTAACTTGGAAATGGAAATGGCTTCTTCCTCCTCTCCCATAATACCTTTTCAGAAAAAGGTGACTTTTTACCTCCACGAATGAGTTTGTTCTTCCCTAAATCAAAGTACTTGTTTTCCTCCCTAAGTGTACAGGATACTTCTTTTGTGACTCTCCCCATCAAAACCAAAAAATAACAAACCTCCAAACATTTATTGCAAGGAAAAGAACATTTGGATTAGCTTTAAAAAATAGACATATCCTTGAATTTTGAAACATAAATTTGATCTTTTTACCCGAAAGATTAAAATCATAAAAAGTTACAGTAGTAACAGAAAGCTGCGTGCTACCAGCCCTCCTCGCCTGGCTGTTCTTATTCAAGATGTCTTACACTTGTATAATGATTGCAAAATTGTCTTAATACAGGTTACTTATAAAAGGGCAATTTGTCTAATTTTAATTGCATCTCATCCTAAAATGGCTGCAGACTCTGAAGCTGGGGACACTGGATAGCAGCAAAGTCTGTGTGATTAGGTTGACACGCAGCAATACTGCCACAATAATTGCCCCCAGCCACCACGTCGTTTCTCCCATAGTTAATAACTGACTCCTCTGTGTTCAAATAGCTTTTTCAGCTGCAAGCCCCTCTTCCTCAGAGAGCATCCTCAACTTTCATAAGTCATTTGCTCATGAGAAAAAGAAAATTGGGTTCAAAGCTGTAAAATAGCAAGTGTCATGTCAAGATCAAGACTTTGTAGCAGATACTGTGATGTGACTGGTTTATTTATCAGTATCAGGTGCAACCGCTAGTCTCTGAGATAACATTATTGAAATTCCAGCACCACATGAACAACACGCTGCAACTTGTTTCCTAGCACAGTTTATCACTAAGTAATTATTACGAGAAATTCAGCATGCTTCTGGCCAGAATTGGAACATTTCACTTCCCAGGCTCAGAATTTAGTGTTCTGAAAGCAAAGTGAGAGTGGGTATCTACAGGGAAAATAACCTTTACCATTTTTGAAAGACACAAAATCACCATGAGTGGAATCTCTCTATCTCCAATTTCACAAGTGGTTGACACAAAGAGAATCGGTAAAGATTTTATTTAATTTTATATAAATGCGTCTGATGCTAGTAATTCACTTTACTCTCCACAAAATGAGCCATAATTTGCCGTTAGTTCACAGCTGGAACTTAAACATCAAATCACATTTAATGAAATTAAACATCAAGAATTCAAACACCTTCACTTTCATTTCTCTGACAAGGGCTGGTTTAACTATCCCTTGCTTCCAAGGAGCATGTCTGCAACAGCACTTCTCCTCTGAATAACTGAAGCTCTTTGAGAAATTCAATAAAAAGCAAAGGAGAATGAAAATTAAAGTTGAGGAGAGAGAGTACCCAGGAGGGGAAGTGAGAACAAAACCATGCAGGCTTATGCAGCCAGCCATCTGCAAAGCTGAAGGTTTCACAAAGAAAAAAAGCTTCTACTGTTCCTGAATCAATGCCCTCCCATTTACAAGCTAGCTGTATAGAAAGAGATTCAAAATGGCTCTCAAGGAATTCATGCCAACCATAATGTCTGTTTTCTCGGCTGTATTTCCCCTGCCCACCCTCTTCCTTTCACATTCACAAGGATGTAAGTATTTATCAGTCCTGTACCCCTGCCAGCATACACTGGAACGAGTCAAAGGGAGCTGGCACTGAATCACAGGGATTTGTGTTGCTAATAAATACAGCAGGCCCCATCCATTGTTAATTAATTTTGACTGAAATCTAAACACCAAACAACAAACAGTCTTCTGAACTGCCTTGGTACACATTAGTTTGATGTTTTTATTAGACAAGATTGTATTCTTTCAAGTTTATTAACAACAGATTAGAGTATCTGCAAACAAATTCAGGGGTTTTGTTATTTAAAGGTGTGGGCACGATACACTTAACATTTTTAGGGTCTGACAATAAATAAAAACCAAAAACTCCACATCAGATGGTGAAAAAAATCCCAAACAATTTAGTTAGTGTTGAAGAGCAGCACAGTCCCAGCCCTTCGCATTTTCGGAAGTTTCAGCTCAGAAATGCAGAATGACACCTCTGAAGTAACTCAAATTATTATTTATTTAAAAATAAATTTTAAAAATAACAACAACAAATATTGTGGAGGAACCATAGAAATTGTGTTAGTTCATAGAGGAGTCATAGTAAATATGAGGGGTTGTACTTCTGTAGTGTTTTACAGCTAAAGAAATTCCTTTAAATCCTGCATTAAAGTGCAGGAGATTTTGTTTGCCAAATCAGCATAAAAGTATTCCAGCAGAGCTCAGCAAAACCATCAAATTTCACTATTAAACTTCACATTTTTTTCCCTAAAGATATTTATGTCTTGCAAACAAGTGCTTACTGGGCTGACGCATCCAGTAACAACCAAACAAACCGTTAGCAAAACATGTATTTGATAGTTAAACCTTATAAACTCTTTGGTACCATGCTGCTCAAAGGAAACAGTCAGTTTCCTTTGGTCTCCAGTCTTTTCTATCCACAGCTCTCTCCTCTATGCTTCATTTGAGGAGCCCAAACTGCAGCAGAAGCCAAAAGAGATGCTATTTCATAACGACACTGGCAGTTCTTTTTGCACTAGGAGTGACTAGCCAACATCTCCTGAGCTGTTCATGAGCTGGGTTTCAGTGGTGCCTGCTGCATAAATCAGAGCATCAACTTCCCCAGGAAATGAGACAGTAAGGATGCTGCCACAAATATCATCGAGTTACCTTAGTTCCTAACTAGATGTTCAACCTTACCCTGGCCTGAAGTGGAGCTGAGTGAGCCCAGCAAAACAGTGTCTTCCCCTGCCTATGACATACTCCTTGAGCTCTGAATAGAATATGGAGGAAGTACAATCTTGGCATCCAGCTTGCAGGCTTAGAAAGGTTAACAACCTTCCACTGCGCTGAGAAAATGATTGCTTTTCCAAGCCTGGAGTTTCTAACAGCTTTATGAACTCTTGAAATACCGCACTCCTCTGCTTTAAAGCTACAAAGCCAAGAAAGGCAAGCTAGCTAGTTAGGTTTGGTAAAACAGTGGCAGGTTGCACAGCCTCTTGTGGTGTTACCACATTTCTAGGGTTATCTACATGCATTGTGTGGTGGCTGATGTTGTTGCGAGGCCGCTCTCCACAATTTGAGAAGTCATAGAGATTAGGGGATGTCCCAGAGGACTGGAAGAAGACTTAATGTCACCTCCATCTAAAGAAGGGCTTAAACGAGGATCCAGGAAGTTATACACCCATCAGTCAAACTTCAATCCCTGTGAAAGTTGTGGAATGAATCTTCCTGGGGGCTATCACAAGTCAAATGAAGCACTTGACTGGGGAAAGCCAGCATGGATTCACCAAGGGAAATATGTGCTTAACAAACCTGAGCACTGTCTACAACCAAGTAACCTGCTGTGTTGATGGGAGGCAAGCAGTGGCCATTGCCTACCTGGATTTCTCAGAGGCTTTTAGTAGTTTCCCACAGATTCCTTCCAGAGAAACTGATGTGCTAAGGTCTAGGTGAAGTGTCTGTGTGCTGAGCGGGGAACTGGCTGACAGGCTGCACACAGAGGGTGGTGGCAAATAGCTCCTTTTTTATCTGGTGATCCCCCAGGGATCAACATTGGGCCAAATGCTGTTTAATATCTTCATAACTTATCTGGATGATGGGATCAATCATGCCCTGGAGAAATTTGCCATTGACAGCAAACTGAGTGGGGAAGCAGACACTTCAGAAGGGGGAGCAACCCTGCAGGAAGACCTGGACAGGTTGGAAGAGTGGGCTAACAAGAACCTTATGAAGTTCAACGAGGGCAAGTGTCAAGTCTTGCATTTGGGTAAACACAATCCAAGAGTGCAGCACAGAGTGGGATCTACCTGTCTGGGAAGCAGCTCTGAGGAAAGGGACCTGGGGGTCCTGGTAGACACCAAGCTCAATATGAGTGAACAGTGTGCAACTAAGGCAAAGAAAGCCAACAGGATGCTGTGTTACATCAGCAAGATTCCAATTGCACACGAGAGGAAAATTTTTCACAATGAGAAAATCAGTCCTTGTAATAATCTTTTCAGGTAAGTGCTGGCTTCCCCAACACTGGACACTTAAAGATTCAGGTGGACAGGGTACTGGACCATCTTGTCCACAACATGCTTTTGTCATGAAAGGTTGGACCAGATGATCCTTAAAGCTCTTTCCAATCTGGTATTCTATGATTCTATGATGATTCTCAAAACAAAATACAACAAACTGGGGAACCTCTCCACTGAAGTCAGAGGCAAAAGTTTTTACTAGGATGCAAGTGGTCACCACAGAATAAAACCAGGTAAATATTAATCAGTTTTCCACTTACACTGTCTGTTCAAGACTCTAAACAATAATAAAGGATGATTTCTCTGAATATCCTGCCAGAAATAAAAAGTAGAGTTTGTCTATTCTTATTCTAATTCGTAGACCAATATGCCTTTTGCTTCTGCCATACATTTTTGTTATTTATTTCTCTTCAGACATTCAGTTTAGATGCAAATGAATTAAAGTGCATCATTATTACTTAAATGGATGACAACACTAAATTATCTTCCCTGTTTTCTCATATGGAACTTTAACCCAATCAAGGATCAAACCAAGGACAGTTCAAAATAATTAAAACACAGCCTTCTTTGTTGCATGCACTGAAGTCAAATAATGATTTCTGCCTCAAAGGAAGTATGATTCATAACCATTAGCTGGCCATATTTTAAAAACACATACTATTAGAGTTTACATCTCAAAGTTTTCAGAAACAGCTGAATTCCAGTCTACTAATATCTGTGCACCCCTGGCAGACTGGGCTCCAAAGATGCAACTGTAGTTGCTGGAAATACTTCCATGGCAGCTCTATGTGAGGTGGTGGGGCAACTGTGGGAGCTAAGAGTTCAGACTCAGCCCCAAGTAAGACTCAAGAATCACAACTCTGCAACAACACTCTCCATATTTGAGGAGATACTAATATTTTTAAAAGGACAGAATCTCACCTGTGTTTTCAACACCATAATGTCTCCTTTATTCTTTTCTTTTACTCAGGCTAACATTTTTCATTTCTATTATGATTGCCACTGTACATCAGACAGATGTTTGCAATGAGCAGGCTCTGGTACCTAAGTCTTAGTGTTTATTACTTTATTTAATTTAAAACTCAGTAATAAGTAATTAAAAAAACCCCACAGTTTTCTAATAACTGCAATCTTATGCTTCTACTAGAAAATGTAATTTCTCATAGTTTTTCTGTCACTAGATTTATTAGAAATTTCTAATAAATAATCCTCAATAAATAGTGATGAAATGTTTGTTCCACAGATCAAGTAGTCAAGTACTCAAAGAGCTTTTCATTTAATGGGCTCTTTCAAGCATTATTTCAATGTGCTATTTTGTCATAATGATATTACAATGCCAGTTATTTGACTATAAACTCATTCAAGAGGAAAAGTCATGCTGATCTTACCAAGGCTTATTAGCTTTCATTGTAGACACAAATCTTGTGATTTATTAATCTAAAGATGAAGAGTTCCTAACAGAAACTTTATGGGGTTTGAGGAGCTGTTTTATTATTATCTCTAAATATCAGGCAAAGCAGACATAACTTCTTCAGACAATGCACAATATGTTTCAAGACATTAGCATCCCTTAAAAAAACAGTCCCACTCATTTGAAAGACAAAGTCTTTAAAAATACATTTGCTAAAGTTCTTTAGTTCAGCTGTTTTTCAGCATCTACTACAAGGTTAATAGGAAGCAACATGTTAAAAACCAAGCACCCCAGCAGGTTCTTCAAGGAATTTCCAAGCCAGGCATCTTCCTTTCCCACCTACTTCATGTAAACATACAGCCACCTCTTGGCTAAAGCCAATACAGTCACAGAAGGAAGGAGGATCAATAGCCAAGTTAGCATGTGAATACTGTATGATTAATTATGACAAAATACTTATAAAAGGACAGTTGCAATCTGTTGCATGGCACTGATGAGCAGGGTCAGGTTACAAATGATGGATGATTCTGCTTACTCAACAAACCCAACTGAGCTAACTATAACAGCAGGTTGGTTGAATGTTATCATGGGTCCATATTAGTTAAGCTAATCTAGAAATAACACTAGGTGGAAATTAAATACCCCTAAAACAGTGGTATCCTACTACCACTAAGCCAACACTTTTTTTTCTTTATGTGTTTGTGTCATAGAGAAGACTCAGGTACACCTCTCATTTTAAGTTGCAGAAGTTGATAGTCCTAAGCCATGCTTTCAGTCTAGCGGTCAAGACAGCATCAAACCTAAAAGCAAGCCAGCTAAAGTCACCATGATTGCCTTAGTTTGGTCTAGCATTATGAAAATATACACACATGCATTTCCTCCCCTTTTCTAAAGGATTATCTAGCCTACTGACTACTTAGAGTGTTGCTTTAATTTTCCTCCTAACAAAATCAGTGAAGACCCCAGACAAACCTTTAACAATAGGTTTCTCATAGCCCCCTCTCTAACAGATAAGGTATACATAAACATAATTTACATTAAGCTTAAGACAGTGCTACAAAACAGAATAATTCTCACTCTTTTATGGCTTTAAAGAGTGATTTTTATATTTTTCTCCTGTGCAGGTCAATTTGGCATGCACAGCATAATTTTGAAGGAGGCTAACAGTGATAATGAAGGATTTTCCAAATAGCACAAAGGAAGCATTTAATTACATTTGGGCCTGTTGTGCCCAAAGCCTAGTAAAACAAGTCAAAAGTGAGTTGAGAATAATAAAGCAGCATCCGTGTTTCACTCTGATTCCCTGAGTGAAAAGGGGAATTTGCGTAACATTTTAATGTAGAGTAAAACTGCAACTTTTGAGGTTCATTTCTTTCAGCAACACACTAATGAGAAAAACATCTTCCCCTACTAATGATCCTATGTAAAAAATTTAAATAGGGATAGGATTAGATGGGAAATTCCTCTTTTGCATGGTGAATTAGGAAGATCTAAAAAGATCTGTAGTGCCTGCAGAGGCACTGAAATTACAGCCCGGATATAAGAAATACTGAGCTCATTATGCCAGTGAGATAGCTACTGTGGTGCTTCAATGTCTGAGTTATAAATGCTAATTTTAGACTCTTGTCCCAGGGATAATTTCATATGCCACTTGGTTCATATTTACGTCTCCTAAAGTTGTATTTCTCCACATGCTCCTTTCTCAGACTAATAGGTATAGATATACCTAAAACTTGAGATCCTTTAATTCCTCTGTTTACTAAAACCAGCAAATGTTCTATAAACCCCCAACACATCCCACACAGTCCTCTATTTCTAAGCCATTTGACAGAATCTTGTAGTTATAGAAAAGGAATAGGTTGCCCAAGGAAGTTGTGAACGCTCCAACCCTGGAGGTGTTCAAGGCCAGGCTGGACAGAGCCTTGGGCGACATGGTTTAGTGTGTGGTGTCCCTGCTCATGGCAGGGGGGTTGGAACTAGATGATCTTAAGGTCCTTTCCAACCCTAACTATTCTATGATTCTATGATCATTCAGCTGTCTCATGGTAACCAGTAGGAATTAATTCACTTATCTTAGTTTTCTGGGGGTCTGTTCACAAAATGAGCCCAGCTTTTGTTTGTTTACTGAGACCGACAAGCATTTTGTAGAAATCAGTTCTGAAATTGACTAACACCATTTTTTCTACTTGTTTTCAGATCAACAAGATAACATTACTTTTCATTTCTACCTTTAAAAATCTTTCACAGAATCACGAACTGGAGCATTATTGAAAGAAGTAAAATCCATTTTATTTAAGACTTTGTTGTCTGAAAGAGGATTTGAAGGATTTGAAGAGTCTTGGTGTATACCTATCCAAAGAATTTGAAGATTTGGTAATTTTGAAGCATATCATGGGTACCTGTCCCCTGAAAATGTGATTAAACAGGCAATGATGTCTACTCATATATTTACAGAGTAATCTATGACAACCTACTTAGAAGTGTACTATTCTTGTGCAGTCAATGGACAAAAATTCCTCTAGAAGATGACTGAATACTTTTTGTATGTTTAAAAGTAGACTTCCATTCCCATTATTTAACCAACTCTCTTCCTGAGTACAAATTTTTACCTCATTTCACCTCATTGTGTTCCGGCTGACCACTGCTTTTTTTTCCTAGTGCTGATCTCTTTATTTCATACTGTGTCAAGTGTCAGCACCCTCAATTTGAAATTAATAAATGCCTAGTTTGATATCTGTGCAATGCTCTCTTCATACTCTCCTATGGTTCTGTTCCCAAGAGGAATTCCTCAAGGCTCATAGCTTAATCGTCAAAACTCTTCTCCAGATCACACATGCTCTACAAATTCTTGCAACACAATATGACCCCTTTCAGTTCACTTACCTTTTTCTTCAAATATCAGGCATCATCTTGCACAGGCTATCAGAGCTGGCATGGTTCCATGGGCTGTTCTGCACTGTGTAACTGTTTTACATTCCTTTCTCAGGTATCAGTACTTTTGTATCACTACTTTTAGTATCATGGATTTTCTGTCAAGTCCTGGCACATTTCTGTTGCTTCCTCTAGGTTTAAAACTTTGAGTGTTCATTAGTAACTTCAGCAAAGTTATGTTCCAGAATACAGTCTTACCTTTTATCAGACATTCAGTTAACCTCAGAAACTTGAAATTTTGGCTTTTTTGCTGAAAGCATTTAACCACTTGCAAGAATATTACTGTCTTTTTGTGCTATCATTACTCTTCAGAATACAATGACAGTGTTTTGGTTGGCCTCCTTTGCCTAAAGGTACATGAAAACTGTTCAGGTATTGCAGCAGAACTGTCTATTGTCAGTGACCACTTCTTGAGATACAGACCGAAGCATTATGTACTCTTCATTTGCCATCTACAGAACCAAAGGGTTGCAATAGTGGAAGGTGAACTAACTGTACAGTTCTTCACAGGTTATTATCTTTGGCCACTGCATTTTCACCATTGCATGTTTGTGCACTAATCACTCAAAGCGTTTGAGAGAAGCCTCTCAACCCACCAGTGCTCTACAGCCACTCCTGATATTTCATGTGGCTACTTGCACAACTCGACAGCTGCCTTCTACTAGTCTCTTATAGCTCTGGCCATTGAGTTTCTTTAAGATAACCCCATTCATAATCTCTGATCTTTAAAAAGAACCACAGTCACGTTCAGTATTCAAATTAAACCTGACTAGCTGCCTGTAGTGGTACAGAAAAGGAATAAAAGAGTAAAGAAATTTTATGAAAGCTGGTTTTGTAATAAGGGTACTGCCTCATTGATCTCTTCAAGAAAACATCACAAATTTGTACCATTAGATTTTCATACACAGTAGAGATCTATAACCTCTGCAACACCCAATTGCAATGGCACAAAAGGAGCCTCAGAATGGCTTAAAAGTAGAGGCAAAATGTGACAGAATCAGCACTTTAGTTGCACGTCCTAAATACCTTATTTCTATACCTGTTAAAGTTAGTTTCAGGATTTTAAAATGAGTGTTCTAGATTCTGTACAGAACACAAAGACACATAACCCTCCCACTGCAGATTATTTTTAGGCAAATTAAAAAGAAAAAAAAAATCAACCCCAAACCACCTCACCCTCACTGCAGGATTATTCGGTAAAACTGTTAATCAAGCTGTTCAAGCTATCAAGGTCTCACGCAGCTGCCCAGAACTTATCTTATTGGGAGGAAAGGAGTGAAGGATAGACTTTGGTTCAGATGTAGACACTGGAAGAAGGAGAGTCATCTAGGCAAGTCTGATATTTGAAGCTGTTCCTGTTCACCAACCAACTCCCTCTACCAAACATTTCCAGCATGGTGTCACACAAACTGACTGCAGAAAGATGGTCTCAATAACCTACTCAATCTCAGCTACCCCAGCAAGCCTCAAAGGCCAGTACTGTAAACGCTTTACTATGCAAGTACAGATTTCATTTTAAAATTAAAGTTTTTAATCACTGCTTTTTGCTGCCTGTAAAACCAGTCAGGGTAGTAGTGCAATATGCTCCCTCAGTCTGGAAGGAAGAAAGGAAATCTTGGAACTTCGTTCAGTAGTGATCTGTAATTTATACAATCTCCCTCTGGGTCTAATACTCTGACTAATGATATTCAGAAAGACATAGCTCAATTTAAAAAAAAATGAAAGCTGAGGCTGTATCACAAACTGTACCTCACAGGCTACCAAGCTTCAGACCTCTATATTTCAGTTAATCACAATCCATCATATCACATATACATTGGAAAAGGTATTTCAGACACCATATCAGTCACCATAATTAATTTACAGAATTAGAGTCATGACAGGCAATATAATTAAAAAAGGCAGGCTTAAAAAGAGTCGGAGGGGAAGATCATTGTGTTTGGGTTTCTCGTATTTTTTTTTTAACAATGTCAACTTCCAGTAACTTTCCTGTTTTATCCTATTCCATCTCAGCCTTGGAGGTTACAGACTTTGCTTCAAAGAATTTCTTGGCACTCTCATAGTCATAAAACAAATATTCTATAACTCCTAAGATCAAACACACTTTGGCGGGATGCAAAATAGCTACCTCTGTTCCAGTTTGGGCAGACACGCTTGTAGAGTGCTGAATTTTTGCCTCTGCACCTGAGCAGCACATGATGTATCATGAAATACGCAGGTCTTCATTATGCTTGCCTTTTAAAAAGATTGCTTCACTACAACTAGAACTAATATCTATTTGAATGTGCTTCTCCAAACTGAGTGAAACGGGTCACAGGATCCATTAGAACTCCAATACTGCTCCATTTTAATATTGTAAGCATTGCTTTTAATACAGGTTCTACTCTCATGGGCAGAGAATGTTTGCTAAGGATCATGTTCCAAAACACTGTAAGTTTTGATAGAAGGACTTGTCATTTTGGAAGAATCTTTTAAATTTATGAAAGAACAAAATTTGTGAATTTATGTTATGAGGCAAGGGGACAGAAATGATGCCAGCACAAGAAAAAACAAACACAAGAAAAGCCTGTACACTTTCAAGTACAAACATTGTCCTCGTTGTTTTTTCCAGTAAAAGCTGGACAGGAGTAAGTTTAAGGATGCAAGGGAGGTAGAAACCTTAATATTAAGCAAAACTGAAAGATGAAGATTGAAGAAAAAACAAGCAAAGTACCAGCAATTGAAACCATTCATGTCCCAAGACAGACATGCTTACATTTGCAAGACACACATGCAAGCTTCAAGATGAAACAGCAAGATTAGCAGAAGTAATTCTGAAGGACTGAATTCCATGCTCTACAGGATGAGTACTTCAGCAGAAACCAGAGTTACCACCCCTATTAGCTGCTACATTCCTCAAGTCGTCTGGCTACATGCATGGTAGGCTCCCAGATTCACTGGACGAGGGTCTTAACATCACAGCATAATGGAAAATCTTTCTGCTCTTCTTTTTTTAAATACCGAATACACTTATTAGTTACCAAGTAAAATTACTAATATTTAATGCAATAAGTCTAAACATTTAGTCTGTTACAGTAGCTTGACCTTTCAAAAGGAAACCTATTTCAACTTTGTAATGTAAATTGAAATCACAATCAAAGCTAAACATTTTTTATATTTTTATATCAGTGCTTGATATTTACATACACAGATGTGTGCGCATACATACACAGAAACACATCTCCACTGGTTCTTCCAAAATCTAAATTCAGAATTTTGTTCTATAGAAAACATTGACTTGGAACAAAAACATTTTTCAAGTTTCCAAACTACCACAAAACTCAAACACGGTTTCCCAGCATGGCTCCTGCAGTAACAAGTGCTACAGAAAAAAGCGAGAAGAAAATTAACAAGTTAGTAGTCAAAGCAGGGATTGAAAAACACACAGCAAATGAGTCACAGGCCATGTTTTGAACAAAAGAATAGAAAACATAATATGGAATTCAGTAAGCACTGATGTTCCCAATGATGTAGGAATTCAGGAATTTGTAGAAAATAAGTAGAGGCTCATGATTTTGGCATTTTGTATCTTGTTGCAAAGTAAAGCATTTAAATGTTCTTTAAAGACTGTTTGTGAGCTAGAATACAGAGTCAGAAGGAGAAAACAGACTGATGCTATACTGACATTTTATTCCCTCTGGGAAAGCGCTTCTAGCACTTTCCAACATAATTCAAAACTATGCAACTATAACATGACTTCCTCTATATGTATATCAAGCTATCAAAGTGCAATTTTATATAGATTATTAACCCAACTTTAGAGTTTGGAAAATTGATACACAAAGGTGAAGCGAGTTGCCTAAGATCAGAGAAGCTGAGCGAGCAAGAGAAAAACCAGCCAGTTCTCCTGACTCAGGGGATCTTAAATGAGATTTACTGCTTTGCACTTATCACAGAAATGTTAAAATTTCGGAGTTACTTATTCACGTATACACTGTACTAATAAATAGGCTTTACAGGTCAGGAGGACCTCAAGGATTGCCAAAGGAAATGCTAACAACTTTAGTAACAATCAGACAGCATTAGACGAGGAGGCAGAACAAGATGATAGTTAGATACACATGAAGCCTCCATTCAGGTGAGCTCTCTCCCCTACCTGACTTTCAGACTTTCTTCAGAGATCACTGAGAGGAAACAAACAAAATGAAACCAAATACAACCAAAAAACCCTTTCTTCCATGTGCAAATATTACCATCTTTCTTTATTACAGCAACAGCCAAAGACCAAGGACAGCCTGTGGAACTTGGCACTTACCAAGCAAGCCAGTCTTTTCCTCTGAAGAGGATAGAACTCAAATAGACCAGGGAGACAGAAGACAGGGAAGCACAGAACATGGTTCATCCTGCCAGCAGCTCACAGCACCCGAGGACTGCAGTCTTACTTTTTCTGCTGGAGGTGACCAACTCCTCTCCCATTCACAGAAATGCCATTTTCCTACTGATTTTATCTAACCAGGTGTGCACAGAAGGCCTCTGAAAGCCCACGAGCACAGAGCTGCTCACCCTCAGCCCATCCTCACTGCATCAAGTGATACCCTTCATATTTTGTGGTACATGACAATGAATCACACACCTCTGTCTCCTCAGCAGTCTCTACTTCCCCATAGCCTCATACTTTCCAGGAGCTATTGAAGCTGTGAAGAGGTGACTGGCATTTACATGACAGAGTATTGTAAAGGTCAGTGCTGTATGGCACAAAGCAGCCATTCAGGGGGCACACCAGCTACTGAAATGCCAT
Source organism: Nestor notabilis (assembly GCF_000696875.1). NCBI lineage: Eukaryota > Metazoa > Chordata > Aves > Psittaciformes > Psittacidae > Nestor > Nestor notabilis. The sequence goes on along the minus strand of NW_009916299.1, from coordinate 79,759 downwards.
TCCTTCTTTCTGATGACAAAGGCCACAGAGCACAACAGGAAACAAAACAGCATAATGACATGTTTTCAAGAACTAGCAGGCTTTGATTTCCATCATAAATCATGAGGTAGAAAAGATCATCAAATTCTGTCAAACTTGGCATTTCTGACAGCTGTGCTTTGCAAGCTAGTAACTTTTTGCCGTCTCCATCGCAGACTGATTTGGTTCCCTCCTCTCCCTTCATTTTGCTGGCAGGAATATCTCCTTATCCCTGCTAGCACAGACCATGCTCAGTAGAAGCCAGGTGGCCCTGGAGTAGGTATTTATGTTACCCTGCTATAAACCTCAGCCTAGTTTTCCCTTCTGAAGCTCTTTGAGTAGGAAGTGACAGCAATATAACCTCTTTCCTAGACTGACTTAAGATCATGAAGTCCCATGAGATCTCGTGGCAGAAATGCAAGAATGCAATTCTTTTAAATTTTTTTTGTTCTCTCTACAAACCTCAACCAAGACACTTCACGGTCAGGACTAAACCTACTGATGGTGCTAACTTTTCAGACTTTATAAATTTCCTGATGTTGAAACACAAGGTTCTTCTCCTTTTAAAAATGTGAGGGGTGAAGGAGCACCATCACCTTCAGTAAAAACTGCTGATAAACAAAAAAGCATTGTTTTCCCAATTTCATTTCTGATCAAGGCTAAAAAGCCTCCTCAGTACACAAAGCTAGGGGCAGCCTACCAAAAAACAAAAATAAAAAAAAAAAATAAATCCAATCCTTTCAGGAAAAGCTGCATGTTGAGTTAAAAAAACCCAAACCCCTCTTTCTCAACTCCTTCAACTGAGCCTGTCTTAATGTGAAAGAGATGTCATTTGCAGATGAGACTGAGGGTATCTGATAAAGTGGGAGGGCTCTACTTGCCTAATGAAGTAGGATGCTCATATCAACAACAATCCAGCCACACTTGCCACATCCCAATCTTTTGCTGAAACTACCACAGGAATTCTGTGATTCACGGACATCCCTGTAAAGTTTTGTACCATTTCTTAGTCTCATCCATAATACATTTAAGACTTAACATTAAAATACTTTGACATTCTGTTCTGTAATTCCTCAGCAATCCAATAGCATTAAAGCTAGACCTCCAAGGGTCTAAAGTAAGGCAGCCTCATTTCTTTTTTTCAATTCATCAGGTTCTTATATGCAACTGCAAAGGCTACTATAAGGAAAGACTCCGCATTGCCAGAAAACAAGTTGGTATAGAGAAAAATTTCTTCCTGCCAAAATGTGGTGCCAAGACATCATTCCATTCTTCCTGCTCCAGAACTGTTTTTAAGGCATTTGTAGGGGAAATAAGATTACCAGTTGTTAATAACTTTCTACTGTGCTTCTTCACCACATACGAAGAAGACGGAAAAAATCCTAGAAACCAAGTCTGCAATCCTTTTTCATTTTTACAAGATGGGGAACATACAATCTAATGGTTCCACAGGCTCCAAATTTCTAGCTAACCTACTTCCAGGGAAGCAGTGATGTCTGAAGAATTGTTTCTAGGATGGTAGCCAGGTACAGCCTCAATAAAAATTCCTGGACCGTCACATCAGCATTGTTAAAAGTATAATCCATTATCCTTGACAAAACATCATCAGGATTTTTATTATTTCCCTTTGCTTAGCACTCACTGTACCTGGAATATTGCATCCAGTTTTGGTAATCCCAGTGCTTAAAGGACCAAATTTAAGAGAGGGCCACCAAGATGGCAAGGGGGCTGGAGAGGAGGTCCAAGCAAAATGGTCTGAGCAACATTGTCTAGCTTGGAAAAGAAAAGGTTTTGTGGGAAGCTACCAGCAGCTTGCCCATATGTAAAAGGAGATTACAGAGGAGACAGAGACAGGCTCCTCACAGCAGTGCAAGGCAGGAGAACAAGACCACGCTTGTAAACTCAACCAGGAGAGGTTCCAACAAGATTACTGGGAGGGGGAGTGTGTATGGTGTGGGTGTTACAGGTTATCACTATAAAACTAATCAAATACTATAACAGTTTTGCCAAGGGGGCTGTGGAAAATCTGTCACTGAAGGACTTTAAGATCTGACTAACAAGAAGCTGGGCTGGACATCCTCCTAAACCTCCAGATTATGAATCTTCACTACCTGCTACTTTTTACCTTTCAGCAGTATCCTGATCCTGAAGCGCTTCACAAACAATAGCCCTGATCTTACAATGGCCCCAGAGCATTGCCTCAAAGTCAATGTGGTTCCTGGCTAATGATTACTCATACTCAGACGACAGAATTGAGATGAGACCTAAAAATAGCAAGAGCTTAAGCAGGAATCATTCCACTTGCACTGAATATTATGGTCTCTGAAAAATAAGTGAAGAGTATTACTATTCAATTGGGATTTTCCAGTGGAAGCTTAGGAAGTCATCAAAATTGGATTTACCCAGGTTATATGACAAGACAGTTGTACAGATCAATTGTGTTACTATCTTTCTTCTTCTGTCTGCATCACTTCCATCTCCCACAAAATGGACTAAAAGACAGATTTCTGTAGACTTGCAAACTCCAGGGTACACAAAAATTATTCCCTATTCAGCTCATCTCATTCTTTACCAGTTCTTTTTCCTCATTGCTTAAAAGCGTTCATGCATGTGCATCTTCCACCACTCCTTCTCCTCTCCATGGAATACTTGCCTTTTCTTATTTCTTTTGGTAGCACTCTATTTTGTGTCCAATCGACAAAGACAAAATTATCTCTGTAATTCCCTCTGCCTTCACCATTTTCCACTTATTCTTCAGCTATATAATTTCTTTCCTTTCCTGCCCCTTTGGAGTTCTCTTGCCATGTTATTCATCTTGCACGTCTTCAAATTTTCCAATATATGCAATCTCCTTTTTTCTACTCTTTTGGAATTTAGACCATGTCGTACTGGCAGTTATTTAACTCTTGAAAAGCATTTAGAAATACAGGTCTTGTAAAAGACAGTAAACATGACAAAGTAGTACTTTATTTTGAATCACTACATTGCTACTCAGTGGGTACACTGAATATTATCTGCAGCTGTTGCATTTGCAAGCTGAGGCAGGTGAGGCAGAGGTAAAAGGTTAACACTCCTTCCTTCAATAGAAAGAGGGAGCCTGGTTTCTTTTATAGATTTTGTAGGACTGCTATAAAACATGAGGTAAAGGGCGGACAAAACACTTTACCTTTAATTTATTTGCCCACTTCTGATTCCTTACCACACCACGTGTATAGCCATGTTAGATTCATAGCAGCAGAGACTCAGTAATACAAAACTTGGTGCAGACTGTAAAATCTGTGTCATTTGCTCAGGCAGGAAGCCTGGAGAAAAAGGTAATGCCGCTGCATCTTCTCTACTGCCATTACCCACACGCACTCATGCATACCACAAGCCAGCTACCCCAGGGACACCGTCTCCATCTATATGTCTTCAAAGCATACGGAGCCCAGAGGTGCAAGAGGTCAAATATTAAATTATTTCAGTTAAGTGGAATTACTTCCCAACAGTTTTCATAAATGCCATTTTTTTCAGAACAGTGCGACTGTGTGCTTTCAGACCTCTCCTAGCTGAGTCCTCCACACATCAGCAGTCAGACACCTTGCTGCTGACCATGAGCTTGGATGAGAAACCGCTTCTGGTTTATTGAATTTTGCAATCAAGGTTTGGTGCTCTTGTGAACAAAACAATACACGAAACTAAAATCCACCACGTATTTAATTCTGTCTTGAGATAATTAGGATAATAATAAAAATCCTGTAAAGAATCAAAACTGCAGCGTGATCCTCACTACTTGAGTTCCTCTCTAACCATGTACCGAATTTAGAAAACAAAAAGCTTCAGGTAGATTTTGTTTTGTTTCTTTTATTAAATCTCCTTACAAATACCTTGCAAATTTGAACTACTAAAACACAACCATCAAAAGACAGTCACTGTACAAGAGAGGTAACTGGGGTTGGCATTTTCATAGCTGAGTGTATTTAGAGCTCAGCTGTCCACGCTATAGCTAGACATACGGTTTCCTGTAATGCATAGCACTTTCCAATCTCCAGAAAGCTTTAGAAGACTGCACTGTACTTGCCATCTGTGAAAAACTGTCCTAGGCTGATACTTCTCAACATGAAGAGAAAATAAATATATATTAAGAAAAAAGAAAAAGAAGGTATAGATGGACAGACACCAAAGGAAGATTATGGGGTTTTTTGCAAATGCAGAATGACAGCCAGTTTAGACTTCTGGCTTTAGCAGGCAAGATGTACAATTCTTTCATGATACCTTTTATATAATTTATTTTCTTTGGATCTACATTTGAAGTCTGAAATAAAAAGATTGCTTCAGGGTAATGTATTTCAATTCAAATGTCACAGTTCCATAGATGAAGAATGTGTTTTTGTTCCTATAGTCAAATTTATATTTCATCTATAACTCAGTTCAACATGATGTTTATCTGTTTGTTTCCTCATTTCATATCCTTACTGAGGTGGCTTTGCAAAACAGATCTGTCAAATTCTCTCCCCACCTTTAACCTTCCTCCAGCTGTAAACTGAATGTACTGCATAAAAACCTTCTAAATATAGCTAGAGCTAGTTCAGGAGAAAGATCCATGACTGATTAGAACACTTTTCATTTCCCTTGGCTTATGTGAATAGTAAAATAAGAAAAACAAACAGAAAAGATAACTGTGCCCTGTTAAAAGATAATCCCTTAGTATAATAATTGTCTAGCAAGGTTGAGTGCCACAGCAGGCAAAAATCCAGCTAGGGTTCAGCAATTATGTTCCCATTTATTTATAAGAATTATGCTCTGACATAGGTTCAAGTCATTTAGAAATGCTTCTATTCCCCAAGGCTTCAGCTATATTTATAATGCTGTATTCCATACTATTTTCCCAATGTTATGGCAACGAGGAATACAATATTTAGAGAGCTATTGAGTTCTGACAAGGCCAGGCAGCAGACTCTACATCACCTCATCGTACTCAAGCGGAGCAGGACGAGTGTGAGTGTGAGAATGTGTACACATGCGTGTCTGCCCTTCTGCGTATGGATGCACATCTGTCAAGTCTACAAAAATAATAGGAGCAGAAATGGCACAATAGGAGGATGGAAGAAGGGGGTGAACAAAACTGTATTTGTTTCTTCTTTAAATCTCCTGGCTAGAGGCACTTAATCGTACTATAGATGAGACTGTGCTGACTCATTTAGAAGAGAACGTGAAATTCAAGAAAGCTCACTTACTTCCTACTTTTTTTCTTTAATTATAGAGTGAGGTTAGACTCACAAGGTCATTGAAAGCTACAGAAATATTTCTACCTCAATAACTGAGAGACTCCTATGCATGTTTCCACATCTTTTAATGATTTTTCTATACATCAGTGAACACAGCAAGCTTAAGACTCACCCAACCAGGTTGCCTGTCACTGTCAAACACGTTTTGATTTAAACAACCATTCAGCTCTTGCACGGACCTCAGTTTTCTAGTGCACTCAGGTTGCACCAGCCAGCAGGTCAAGATCATCATTCACCCACAAGGCAAGTGACTTCGTCGTGCTAATGAGCCAGTGTCCAGAGACCAACCCTCACAACTCCACATGAAGCCTAACCAACACTGCTGCCACCAAGAAGCCAAAGCAGGGCGGACTGCCCCTGGAGTTTGTTTGGTTTTTACCTCCTCAATCTCCCAGCCACTTCAAGTACTTAGTTCACAGGATTTGTTGAGTAAATTTATGTAATGGGAAAAAAAATAAATACTAGAAAACACTGTCATGCTGCCAGGAACCTTCTGAGCTTTATCAGTGGAGAGAAGGCTTTAGAAACAAGTTGCAGAAGCTCTGTTCTGAGTAGCTGAGCAAAGATGAAATAATTAGCAGACATAAAACTAGCAGTGAAGCATGAAACTGAGTCATCAAGACAAGTAGAGGGGATGAATTGAGACTGCCTGTTTACCCAGGTTGTCTTCCAGAACAGACAGTATCCCCAGCCTTGAAGTCTAAACCAGAGCACAGTCCTCTCTCGCACAGCCATTGTCTACAAACTGTCACAAGTCTTGGAACTTGGTGAAGATTCCCTGAAGACTGGGCTTCCACAACAGTGCTGCTCAGTTACAGCCATTTCAGCAGTACCACAAACGTGTTGCCACACTGCCATTTCTAAAGCTACTAAAAGTGGGTGAGGGAGGAAATTATCTTCTTTTGTATGTTGCACGTATGTGCGGATGTCAAAATAAGTCACCATGCCATCCCAGCACTTACTATAGAGGAGGAACAGAACAGAGCAGGATCATCAGGACTATCCTCTGCTCACAACCCCCAACCCCAGTTGTAAATGTTCACGCTGCCTCCATCTTCAGCAAGAAACATGACATTCATCCTTTGTAGACAAGGGAAATTCATGTAATTTAGTCAAAACCCAAACTTCTACTGTTGCCTAGTAATGCATCATATTTTATTTTCTGTTGAACTCCAAATTGCAAACCTATTCTGTAAGTTGCTATTCATTTTCATAATTTAAAAAATATTAACCCAAGGATTTTTCTTTGAAAATATAAATGTAATACACCTCACTTGGATATCATTTTATAACTACATTTTTAATATCAACAAGTATAATTACTTATTTGACAAACCATGGGATATGAACCATGAAGGTGCAAGATTCCATCCTTGTCCCCTAAATTCTAATCCTCTGAAGCCACCTTTTCCTTCATGCACCACCTTCCTTTTGGCTGTCTGTTCTAAAAGAAAAAAAAAACCAAAACCCCAAAAAGTATAAACACTTATGCAAAACAACTTCAGAATAAAAACTCCTGTTCCATTTGAGACTCCATCAGTATTTTGTGGAATAGCAGTACTTGATGATATTTACACAGCACACTTGCAGCTAGGCTGTTCCCTCTTGAACACCAGGCTCTGATGCCTACCCCTCTCTCCTTGGTCAAGGAAACCTTCCCCAAGGACTCTGTGCTTGGCCTGTCTGCAGCAGTGCTCATGGGGAGGGATACAGCGTTGTACCACTTCTTCACTGGCAACATAAATCATCCAGGGGAAATGTGGAAAACTAAACTGTTTCCCTCCAGTGACACTTTTCAGACACTTATTTCCCTTCAACCACACTGTTTCTCTCAACAGAGAAAAAACTGTGTGGGAAAAAAAGTGAGAGGAAATGTGAGACACCTCAGTGGGTCAGTCTTAATTCCAGTGTAACCAGGCTTACGCACTAGTCCTTCTCCGAAAGGGACCGCTGACCTCAAGAGACCCTTATGAACACCCATTTAAAAAAATCCTGTTTAATGCAGTGAATATCTATAGAATAGTAAGATAGTTCTTTATCAGGGAGTCTTGAACTATGAAATATCTGTACACCACTTCAGTACCTTAAGAATTTTTCCTGGATAATCATAAACCAAACTTCAGAATCTATTTTTCAAATCTTTCCAAAACACTTTGTTCATACCTTAAAGCAAAGAAGGGAAAAAAAAAAAAGATGTGTCAGTTGAGGAGAAGGATATACCAATGGAATTGAGAGACTGGATAAATAGCTCTCATCTGGATCTGAGTACATCCAGATACACTCCAAGTGCCAATTGCGCAGCAAGCTTAACAATAAATCTAGCAGAAGAGTGGAAGAACTACATACAAGAACTAAGGCTGCTTCCCTTGAGAAGTAAACTATAAGCACATACAACTTTTCTAAAACCACTAAGCAAATATACAACTCTGTGAGCACGTCTGAAGACCTGAACGAAACTCTTCAGGATTATACTCCTCTGCTTTCTTCCAACTGTTTTTTCCCTTTAAATTACTTTTTACCATTGTCTGAAGGACTTAACTGTTTGAAATCCTTCTTTTTTTTTTTCCCCCTCTGTCTATCCAGCTCGTACAAAAGACCCGTTGCCCTCTTGTGGCTCTGTTACTTGTGAGCAGACCTTGTCCACAAGGAAACCGTATCTGAGAATAGCCCAACACGGTCTTTCTGTACCTTTGAAGATTTGCATCACGGAAGGAAATATTGGCTTATGTCCAGGCCCATGATTTACTGTAATCTTCCAAAGGAATATCCAGTTGACTAGAGCAATTTATTAGCCATGCCAAGAACAAAGTCAGGCAGTATTTCTGGCATGCTCTTTTTCCAAAGGCCCAAGCATAATGAGATAGATCACGCCCCTGTTTGGTATTTCTACGTTCAGAACCTTAGATGCTGTGTTCTCTTAAACTTATTTGAAGGCAGACATCTTTTGCTGTGGCTCACTTATGTCAGAAAACGCAACGTCATCGTTGAAAGGAAACTGTTATTATCCTTCCAGAGAAAAAGAAATTTAATTGGTCGTACCAGCTTTATTGTATGCACCTTCCTGAATACAGAAATCACTTTAACGTCTACAGAACCAAACCTGAAGACTCCAAATACTGAAAAAATTACCATTTAAAAGAAACTAAAACAGAATACATGCTGATACTCACAAGTGCAATATACACACACAAGTGACATGAAATGGGCAGCAACACAAGAAACAGAAGTCTAACTTTTACTCCTAAATATCTAAGTGCATTTTTTGCTCTATGGTTTCCGATCAGCACAAAGACTTGTGTCAACTCGCATGAAAAGCTGTTAATTTCTATTCACCTCTTATGCTCAACACTTCTCCTCCCTCATCAAGCAATTCTTGATAATTTGCTCTTCATACCTAGATTCTCTGAATCCATCCCTCGTGCAGAATCATCCACCTTCCAAAAGCATTTTCTGTGCAGTAGCCATGAACAAAGCAAGATGAAATGGGAAAAAAAAAATCAAATGGGTTATTTTTTTATACCAGTTCTAAAGTAAGCATGCCAAAGAACTGAAATCAGATAGCACACAGATATAACTAAGAATGTCAGTGTCTTTATATCATCTCCATAGCAAAATTCTACAGAGTATCGTGACAACAAACACAGCAGCTATCAGATTTGATGCCATCTTACTCAATTACAAGGTAGTCATGCTTAATCACGATGGCCTACCTTTCTGGAAATTGTAACTTATCTAAATTACATCACTTTCATTAGCTGACCAGATTAACAATATGTACAAAAGCACCACTGGAACGCCTGGATCAGTCAGTGGGGCAAAGCTAAGAATATTTTGAGTCCAGTTACATAAACTGAAAAACTTGAGCTGAAAAAGTTCAATGCTTGGAGCTTACTGTGTGTCCAAAGAGTCGCTGAGCTTTTCCTTTTAGTTTGTGCTCCATCACTGCCCCAAAACTCTACCTGCAAAGCTCCAGCAAGTAAATAAATTACTGCTTTTAGACATACTGAGCTCAGGAATGTGGAAAACAAGCCCAAAGCACAAAAGAAGGAATAAAAATCATTTTTAAAATATTAATAAATAAATGAGAGAGTGCGCATGCAATCCACGAGCACAGACGCTCATTGCTTAGTTAGCAGAGTACTTAGGATACATGATGTGCAGCTTTATCTCACTGTGATTACAAACCTCAACATCTGGCTCACAACTGACACAGTTTGGTGGCAGATGCTTGCAGGAATCACAAGGGAGAGACTGTTTATGTAGTTAGACATGCGTAAGGGAAGTTGTTCATTTTGCCACGTTTTTGTCACCCTTCCATTTTGAACCATCACTCTTCTCCCTCTTCTCTGTCAGTCTTGGACAGGACAAGCTATATGGTAACAGCTTAGTGAATCAAACCTTCAAAAATGCCTACGTCATCCCAAGTTCCTAATCTTTCCACACCTTCTCCTTTTTCAATCCAGAGATCACAGATGATAGCCAAGGCTGTCTCATGCATTTTGCACATGCAGGCACAGCCCAGATGTGAACATGGAGATTGAACATCCACAGGCTACTTGGCATTTTGCCCTTCCATTTTGCCCTGGGTGTTCACAAGAGAGTCATGCACTTCCAGTGCACTTTAGCACCAACCAGCACCCATGAAACAGGAAGCAGCTAAAGCCTGGTTGAGAAGCAGGAGAATGGTATCAACAACCCTTCTCTATCCCCATTCCAGTGAATCCACACTTAGCACAGAAACCATTCAAAGTTACATTTTCCATTGCGCTGTTTTAATATTACCTCCCTCCTTGTTCTGTGAATACAGCATTTGGAGAAACAGCCCCTAGTCAAAATTCAATTGCAAACAATACAACTTTCTTCCAGCCTCGAACCTCCTCTCATTTATGTTCTAAATTTCATTCAAGTTCTAAATGAAAGAGGAAGCATATCTACCATTCTCTTGACTCCAGACAAGTTCATTTTTGCACAGAATAAACAGACTGAGTGCTTGTCTAAATTTTAGGAGCCTGATTATATCCACTTCCTCATTCAACTCTAACCAGAAAGAATGGCTTATTCCATGCTAAGATTGTCTCAGCTTACACAGTTCAGTCTTGAATTAAGCTTTTGACAAAGAAATCAAAGGATGCTAAGTACTAGTCAATAGTAGTAAATCAGAATACCCCATCCCCTTTTTCTTTGTGGAGTTGTTGGTTTGCTTTGGTTTTGTGTAGGGGTTTTTTGTTTGCTTTGTTTTGGGGCTTGTTGTTCTTTTTTTGTTTTTTTTATGAAAAAGAGTCTAGATTTACTCCCTGAGCAAGCAAACCAATTTGCAAAACATTCTATGCCATATGGGCCAAAAAATCTTTGGAGATCTAGCCCTTCACATCAGTTGAAACACTAGCCTTAGCTTCTTGATTCATTAAGGTCCCTTTTTGTTCAGTTTTATATGCCCCCAGCACCTCAAAGTCCAGTCCAGTACCACTACAGATAATCCTAGCTTTTAGCCAGTATAAAAGCCTGAGCTGCACTTGAACTCATAACCAACAGGCAAATGACTTTATACATTTTACCAATCCTACAAGGCATCTGGTCCCCCACTTGGCGCTCTTGGAGCTCCCTGCCTTGTGGCTCTCACACAACTATCATATTCATAGTCTTGGAACCAAACAGAATTCCTACTTCTGTGATTATTCCTAACTTTCTGTTGCTGGTAGACATGCCTCCTAACACCTACAGGCACCACAATTCAGTTGTTTTCCACAATGTCCTATAGACATAAAGTAATGGATAGCAAATCCTCCAGAAAGTAACAAAGAACACTCAAATTTACAAGTGCCCTTTTCAGCTGCAATTAGAAATCAGCTCAGTTCAGAAGACTTAATTTTGTGGAATCATAGATTCATTGAACTTCTCTGGATTTCAGATCTGGCCATGTTATCTCGAAAGCTCTTGATTTCCTATCTCTAAACTTACTTGATTTGGGCCAGTTAGGCCCATAGGCATCAGTCCTTCCCATGTTATGAAAATATTATACAAATGCCCTATAGTGTTTCCCAAGAGAAGGATGTTGTCTCAATGCTCATTATGACAAGCAATAAGGAAACATCCTTTAATTCCTAGGACTTTAAATAATCAAGCCATATCAGCTCAATAGCTACCCTCTATCTTTCTTTGAGACAAACCCAGTCTAAGTCCTCCACCTCTTTTTTCCCTTTGTTTCTTTTAAGGCACAGAGGATGACCCTGTCGCACCTCACCACAGGCACTCTGTGCATCACAGAAACAGCAAGGACATCTCCCAGGCTGAAGCCACGAGACCCTTTTCCTTCTGCAGGAGGAGGACACAGCTCTTAGGTTATCAATAAAATGGCCTGAAGGCACATCTTGGAGCAGTACCTGTTTTATGCAGGAGAGGGCAGCGATATACACACGCACAAACTTAGCAATTGAATTGAGGTGCGTTTGGTCGCACTTCCTTTGAGTGTGTGACTCTCCTGGAGGTTCAGCTGCCTCTCATGGTCATGCAACTAAATCAAGAGAAATCCTCATGTGGCACGCAGCAACCTCACGATGACAACTCAAAATGAATGCAGGTAGTCTGATGCTAAATGAGAGGGATCGAATGTGTGGGGTTAAAAAGCAATTGTAAAAGGTACGGAATGTGCTGTCAGGAGAAACAGTTAGCTTGGAAGGAAGCAGAGATCCACAACAATTTATCACTTCTTTAAGAACTGAAAATTCAAATTTTTATTTAAATATAGGCACCCACAAACATAAGATGGAAGAAGGGAACAGGAAGGAGATTCCTAAAGTATCCAAAGCTGAAATCTGCAAGCCATTTCATCGTTGGATTCAGTAGGACTTGGGTATCTGAAGACCAGCATGTATCTGAGCCTGGAGAATGTTTCAAAAGCAAGTTAGTGACACTTGGAAAACCTGAAAAGACTTGCTTCTAAAACTCTGCTTACAAAACTTTCACAAACAGATTTACTTATACTTTTGGAAAATGTTCCAATTTCTCCCCATAACAAAAGTAGTTCCTGAGGATGTCCCTTTGGATTGTACCTTTTTTTTCCCTTTTTCATGTGGAGCTTAGAGAGAAGACTTCAAGACAAAAATAATACTCCTTAATAAAAAAGGCCATAAATTAAAAAGCACAATTTAAGGTGGACTACTTCACAAACAGAAAGGAGTAAGATGAGCTAAACCCAAGCACATGTTTTCCATGTATCTCTGACACATCCAGTACAAGCACCAGCAAGGTATGTTTTATGCATAAATTAGAGCAACTAGTAGCTATCTGCAGATATTCCTTTAATAACAAGTTTGTATTCAGCCAGCTTATAGGGGAAGCCTCACAAGTGCACCAAGACGCCCAGTACATCTCACAAGACAAAAGAGTTAATGTTGCTCTCAATCAAATCTATAGGGTTGGGTACCATCTGGATACACCATCCCCTACCACCCAAAGCCCTAAAACGAGCAGTCTGCACCCTTCCTTCAGGGATGCTCAGTATCCCCTTCTTTGACACAGCTCAATCACCCTTGCCTGAACAAACCACCCCCCCTCCACAGGAACACCACACATCAAGAAAGATGCCATTTGGCAATGGCTTAGTGAAAGTGTCCCTTCCTGAAGTGGAAGGAATTGCTGCTGTAACAGTTTTTTGGAGCAGAGAGTGATCTGTGGATGGAGCATATGTTCACAAACAGGTGCTGAGTGCCTGCACATCACCCTCAGGCATAATAAAAGCCACCACAACATGTTATCAGCATGGACTGACACAGAGGAAAAGCATCTGGCACCTCCAGCAGCAGCTCCTGGGAAAGGCAACAAGGGGGCTGAGCACCAGGTACTCTATGTTGCGAATGCTGGTCTGTATGAGTGTGCGTTTTATTCACATGGCTTGTACATGCAGAGGAAGCTGAATGGAATCAACATTTAAGCTAACATAAAAAGCCAATTTGTTATTAAAAAAAAAATAAAAAAAATCCCAGCAACTATAAATAAATGGATACAATGAAATATCCAAAGAGTACACAAAAGGATGTCTATTTCAGCAACCAAACTGCAGTAAACTAGAGCTGTATCAACAGTACCTCTTAGTGGCCACAGTAATCTGCTACCAAAAAGAGGGGAAAAAAGAAAAAAAAGCCCTGAGTGGAAACACTAGTGAGCTAAGGAAGGGGGTTAAAAAAAAAAAAAAGGGGGCAAATATAGAAGGATCTGGTATCCTGCCTGGAATAATCCTGGAGACACTGTTTTTCCCTTCATCTTTTAAAATGATGGATGTGAACAGATATTGTTGAACCTATCGTTTGTGTGCCACGTGCACACACTTCCCACACGTCCTGCTAGTGTAATTCCTCCAGCCTTGAAGACTCATATTTAATATGTTTTAAAGTATAGAACATATTGGAAAGATTTCAAAAATGCAAAGTAAGATCCAAACCAAGGTAAATAATCTTCACTTCTTTCCATGCAGGCTGCAGAAGGGGCAAATGGGGAATGGGATACATCTATCCATTTACGGTGTATCTAGATACCTAAAAATAACAAAGCAGAAAGTCGTTTTTGACATCCCTGCACTTCACTTCTGCAAGCCAGCAGAAAGCTAGATGATTGATTTTTGTCTAGAAAAAGGTGGAACCTGAAGACAACCAAGGCACGTGCACACTGTCTGCAGGGCTAGGAAACACTTTTCTTTGCTCTGCTCGGGGCATCAGTACATGGATCATGAAGCACAAGGCATGGCCTTCAGAGCACACTGCTAAAGCAAAGCTTCTAAGCATAAGGGATAAAAAATACACAGGCTACTCTGGGGATATCATGAATGTACATTACATTACAATTAAAGTAATGAAGAGGGGAAACAGTGAGGACTCTAAGTAAGATCTTTGCAGATGTAGCCATGCAAATACTGGAAGATATGGAAAGAAAATGAAGCCTGCTTCCACCTCACCAAGACAACCCAGGGATACCGTTCATGAAACATTTTCCAGCCCTGATAAGTTTGACATGCCTTTAATTTAATACAGAAATAAGCAAATTGACCACTGCTAAGTTTAAGCCAGTATCTATTTGGTATATGGGAGCATTCAAATGTACTCTACCTATCATTTAAATGCAAGCTGGAGTGCTAAATTTCCTCTGACTCTACCTCATGCCTGTAAATCTTCCAGCCAGTCATTAACTGCCTGGTAAAGGACTGGCACCTCATATATTGTCACTTAATTATGTTATGCTACATTGGGCTTCCTAGGAGGCACGCAGCACAAAAACACCTCTAAAGAAAACCATGTAGACAGACTGCCTCGGCCAGAGATGATGAAGAATGCTGCTGACAGAGGAATAGAAATGACAACTAAAACAGCTTTTGCAACGGAAGGAGAAACTGTAGCGATGGGGAAAAAGAAACCAAGCATGGACATTTGAACCATCAGATAAACAGCAGCTGACAGGACATTTTAGATCTGGAAGGAGGGGGCAGAGGAGGAGGAAAAGTGCACCAAAGTGGAAATAGAAAATTACCCTCCTGAATGAACGAGATGTGTTTGGAATGAGTCACAGGGGAAGGCGAGTGCAAACATCAGCAAGTCGAGAAGCTGACTGCGCGGTACCTTGCTCCTGAACCCAGTCCTCAGAAACGAGAGACGGCTGAATAAACACAATGAGAAAAACAGCCTGTTCTCAGCTCCTACCTTTGCGGTGTTGAAATGAAAATGTTGAAATGAAAATGCTTTTTGGCCACAGCCTTACGAGCACAAGAAAGACATCCCCTACGACTGCTGACTTCAACATCAGTGAAGGACATTCAGCACCTCGGAATTGCCTCTTTCACCCCAAAGGAGAGAGACAAAGAGATGCTTCAATGTTACCTCCTACAGAAGCTCTCGTTCCCTTCCCTTGGTAAATAACAGCATTTCTCTCAGTCCCAGTGACATGTACCTGGCTGGAAATAGTTGTGTTCAAAGCACAGTTGAACTGCTGTGCTTGGCAGCTTTGCACTGAAGTCTGGTGTCATTCAGCTACATTAAGTCACTGGACAAAGTCAGGAATTATGTGGAAGGCCAACATTCAAGTAGGCTCTTTCCCCTCCTCACTCTCCAAAATAGAATTTTCAGCTGATATTACCAAATTTAGGGTTATTCTAATCTAGGTGAGAATTTATGTTAAGAACCTAAACTGCATGCACAACACCCCTAATTTGATTGAAAAAATAATGGTCACAAACTTTTTCTCCCCATTTGTCATTGATGAATTGTTACTTTCTACTTGTAAAGAAAACCCACTTCCTGAGAAAACACAAATAATGTATCAGGGAGTGATAAACTGGTTTTGGCTCATATCTTTCCTTTGTTTCACCTCCCAGAGGTGAAAGGAAAAAGCATCCTTTGAATCCATGGATGGTAAGTGAGTAAGGACTCTGCTTGTCTATAGAAGACTATTGTTTTCTACCAGATCACTGCAGGTAAGTAAGGAACCTTCTCAATACTGAAGATATTTGCTAAATAACTTGGGGTTCCTACCTGTGCAATTAAGCAGGCACTGTTAGACCTGCAATTGCCTTACGTGCCACTGAAACAAGTACTACAAAGTGCACTTAAAGGTTTTCTAAAAGAAGAGGCAGCATTAGCGTGTATTCCTCTAAGCTGGAGAAAATAAGTGAATTGAAATTTATCCTTTCCCTTTCCTTATCTTCGCATCACTTTGCCAGCAAAGGTCAATTACATGCTCACAAACACCCAGCTCACAGAATCTGCAGTATTAGCGAAACCTTAGTCACCAGTTCCGGCTGCCTACAAGTATAAGAAGCAGCAGCAGCATTGCAAGCCTGTGTTAGAGCTGGTCAGGAAATTATACCCCCACTTCCCAGCCCACACAAAAGCATTTTAGGAAAATGAACAATTTCCAGCTTAATTGGAGTTTCCAGTTTACATACAGAGTTAAATTTTGTTTCTTTCTGGCAACCAAAACCTTTTCTCAGTTCAGTAAGTTTTAGTGTTTTTGAAGACAGGCTAGAAATACAACCCAAGTGGAAAGTTTTCATTTAAGGCTTTCATTTCATCACAAAGTTTATTCCTCCCATCCCACAGATTTTTGACCAAATTAACCAACCAGCCTCACAGGAAAAGTCCCTTTCAACACAAAGGACTTCCACCTTCTTTCTTAATTATTACACACTCAGTTCACATTGTACTGCTCACATCCAACAATCAAAACCCTGAGTGTTCATCATGGGCTTTTTCCCTAGCACTACTTGCAAAGGTTGAAATCAATTTGTAAAACTTACTCTAAACTAGTGCAAATATGTTTTGAAGCATTCATTATAAACGTCATGAAACAATGCTGGTATTGCCATTCTGGACAGCTTTTTCCATGTACTAACAGTGCACAAAATCTGAGAAGATTAGCATCTCACTGCAGAACTAAAGGCAGATTGACAAGGCTTCAAATAAATCACAGCGAGGTAAGTCTGTACTGTTTTCAGGTCACTGAGACCTCTGGACACACCTGAGAGCTGTCTCCTTTGCTTTCATTACAGGAAGAGAAAAAAAGAATCCATAAAAAGATGCTGCATACAGGAGCTTAAAACCTTTGAGTAGTTCCACTTTTACAGGAGGGAAATATATATATATTGCTATATATATAGCATATATATAAATACATATATAGCACACAAACATAGCAATTGCCAGTCAGACTTTAGAAGGTATAATATTTGTGTTCCTTCAGGGGACAGAAATGTTCTTTAGCATCTGCTAGTTTGCAGACATAACTGTCCAAGATTGTGCTAAATTGGAATCTACAAGTTTTAATATTTTAAAATGTAAGCCATCTGATCTGCTCCATTGAACTTTAATCTCCAGTTTGCTAGCAATCCCTGGCCTACAAACCTCCATCAGAATTACCAAACTGAAATAAGGGAATAATAGAAGATAATAAAAATCAGAGCAAGTAACCATGCATACAGATGCTGTCTCTATTCCCTGACACTGCAGCCCATTTTCATGGATCCCTATTCTCTTCTCATATATTAACGTCTGAGCTACCCCTGAGTTGCAGTCAAGAGTGGAGGAGGTAGCCAAATGTGTTAGCCCAGCAGCTTCATAAGAGGATTGGTTATTTGGGCCATACATATGTTGGGCTGGGACTCACTGTAAGCGGGCCAAATTCTCAGTGCTCAAATTCCACCAACTCCATTAGAGCTACACCATTGACTATTTGGCCTAGTAAACTAGGTTTCTTCTTCATTCCCAAGGTTGCTTTCTCATTTACCTCTGCCTCTTTTGGACAGGTCGCCTTAAAACAAATGAACAAGAGCAGAAAATTACGGTGCAGTGGCAGCCTACATGCTACGAAGTCACCTGCCTAGGAATCATAAGAACAGCAGTGCTGGAGTCACAGGCATTCTACATGAGTCCAGCTGCAGGAAGACTAGGTCAGCAGCATGAGGGGCCACAGCCTAACCAGCTCATAGCCACTTTGATTATCAGAGACATTGTACAGTAAAGGCATGTGTTCCCCCTGCTTTGTAACCCCAGCAGCCACATAAACAGCAGCCATCTCCTAGTGAGCACACCCAAAGGATTCTCCAGAGGTTTTCTCTGTCTGCTTTTCACAGGCCACTTTGGGGACTCTAGCATGAAATATAATACCTTGCTTTGTAGTACTGTGTTTGTCCCTGCAGCATTAGTTTGCTTCCTGAATCCAACAACAACAAAGGAGGGAATATTTTTATTTTCTTTCCTCTCCTCTTCCTTAACCATACTTTAAGACTTACCCTTTAGTAGAAAATTTCCACTTGGGGAAAACCAGATCCTCTTTCTATGGAAAGATAAGGACTATGATGTTAAATCATGTGAAAATAAATAATCTTCCACTGTGCTTCTCATAAAGTCTCACCTAGAAGACCAAATAATACCCATGGAAAATAACTGAGCCTCACTATTGGCTGTGATGGATACACATAGAATAGTTTATACAGTTTTTATAGAGGGCAGCAAAGATATATTTAAAAGATATTTAACACTTGCATGCCAAATTAGATGTTTTGTAAAGCACTATTCTATTAAATAAGCTCGGGTCATCCCAAAAGGGGGGAAAATCCTAACTGTTTTTCCTTGTTTTTTCTAATCAGTACATTCTTTTACCATGAAGGTCATTAAAGTGGTCAGCTTATATAGATTGCTTCTTTCTAAAGCCATAGTTATGCCACATGTTCTGTACTTTATCCTTGTATTTATGGTATTCAACAGAAAGCTGCATGTTCCAATATAGGATCACATCTTATTACTCTATATTGAAAAATATGCACCATGTGTTTGGCATAAAATTAACCAGGTAATCACTTAGATTGCACAGTATTTCAGAATGGTCCTGTGTCATAGTGTCCAAGGATATCAAAGATATACATTGTCCTTAATCATGGTTTACTCCAAGTCTCCTTGGCTCAGCACATATGCTTAGAACGATAAGAGATTTATTTGCTACTTCCGAAAGGGTTGTCTATCACAATTCCTATTCAAGCACACCAACCAGATAACACAGTTAATGTTACCATTCAGAAACATCATGCTTTATCCCAGTAAACCAAGACTCTCAGGGTCAAAAGGAAGGGGGAAGAGCCCTTAAACCTTTAAAGAAAGATTAGACAAATCTTTTTTATAAGAAACTTGCAATCATAAATGAGCCTTTGATAGAAGCAGTATTTCATTATGGATACTGCAAACTCTGTAATAAAAACCAATTCACACTTCCCAAAGACTATTATATGTGGATATGAATAAGTACAGAAGATTAAATCCTGTCGTTAATGTATTCCGAAGTGTAAAGCAAGTTTATAATGGTTTTATTGTGCTTACCTGCTCATAGCATCAAACTCTGCTTGATAAAAGGTGCATTTGGAAGCCAAATGAGCCAAGAAAACAACAAGAATGGGAATATTTTACTGTAATAACAGAGTAATTAGATCGTATGCTCCCATAAATCAAGTTGGTACTTGGACAACAGGGATTTTTCTAGGCATATATTCATTGGTCTCATGATAAACATAATAATCAAGTTTTTTAATCTGTTTGAAGAGTCTTTCAGTTTTGTCATTAAAAAAACAAATAATCATCTTGTAGCAATATACCTACTTGTTCACAGGTGATGGTGGTTTTTTCTGGTAAAAAGGATAAATAATCTCACACCGAGAAGAACGCACAGGCTTGTACAAAAGTATCATCACATGAAAGTAGAAATGTCTCTGTTGTTAGATTCAAAATGAACGTCTGTGGGGAACCAAGTGCAGATGATGTAAACCTCATTGCCTTGAGTCTACATTCCCACCTTACTACACAAAGCACAAGTGAAAACAAACTTGCACTATCAATCTGGCATCATAATTTTCCTAGGCTGGATCAGTCCCAGGGTCCTCTTCAGCCTTTGCATCTGAAACTGTATGAAATGATAAGCCACTGTGGATACTGGAACCATTCTGCTAGAACCACGGAAAATACCGTGCTTCAGCTAAGGTCTTCCCAAAATGTGGACTGATGCGTACCCAGCGGGCTAGACCAATTAGCACAGTCTTAGTAAACCACCTGGAAACATCTTCATGACTATGAAATCATTCTTCAGAAACCATCAAGACCACATGTGAAAGATCTCTACCACGTTTAAACTCCATGCCACAATCTGGACCCACAGAATTTGAACTTGTATAAGCAGATATTTCTGCTCTGTTTTTTAGCTTACCCATTCCTCTGGTATCAAGTATCATACCTTGCCTTGTGCATCAAGACTCTAAGTTAAAAATCTAGCCTAGGAATCAGTTTTTCCTTTGCTAGGAGAAATTTCAGAACATGTATTTGCATACAACATGGCAGAATACAGTCCAGACTGGAGAGATTTCTAAACCACTGACACTGAGGTCTCATTCTGCAATGAAATTACAAAGCTCTGCTGGAAGATACTGCCCAAGGAGAATGTGTAATCTCCGTCAGCGGAGCCTCTTCAGAACAGGTCAGACATCAGTCAAGAAGAATTTGGCTTAGCTGAGTTTGCTTCAGGGAAAGGAGCAATGCAGGGTACTTGCTGTAGTTCAAAGCTTCCAGCCATGATTGCTCTAAGTCCAGAATATGCAACAAAGAGCAGAAATAAATGTTCTTGCATTAAGTTTGTTGAAATAGGGCTACTTGAAATGTTCATGTCAAAATCAAAACCAAGCTGAACGTCTCTAGTTTAAAGCTCTGCTCCACAGCCAAATGGAAATATAAGCCTATCATGCATGAATGAATTCTAAATTATTTGAGCTGGCTTACGAATTTACAATGAAAATCAAGCACTCCTGTGCAAGAAGTAAGAATAGCATTTAAAGTTTCACAGGGACAAACCCCTTTAATTCTGAAACTTAAAACCAGTCTTTGATAGTTTTGGTTCTTTTTACTACCTCATGACAAACAGATCCCCTTGATTTTGTGTTAACCAGTTGTATTTTCTGCAGTCTGCGTGACTGACAAGTCAAAAAAATAATAACCATCTTCAAATACATCAAGCTCAAAATAGAGTTTTGGAGAAGAACAATTTTATATGGAAGTCATCAAATCATAAAGAAGATTTTTTCACCCCGTTGTTCTCCAGGGCTTGTACTTCAAGTAACTTTTCCAATAGCAACATTGGTTCTGTTTGCAATTCATCTCTCCAGTGAGCACTTTTAGACTTGAAGAAGTGGCAGCAGGGAAAGAAGGAGAAAGACAAAAATGTGAACATATTTAAAACAGGGTTTGTATAGGAATGAAATGAGACAGGTCAGTTTTGCGTGCATGTATTTTAAATCTAAAGGAAGTCTCGCTTACAAGACAAAACCACTAGCGGTGTGAATTATATGACTCCAACTTCCTCCAGTTTGGCAGGGTGGTAAGAGCTCTGCGGAAGTCAGCCACTGTGGTTTGACTCTCACTGATAATAGCCAACCCTCCCTCCACCCCCTCAAAACTCAGCACTCTAAAAATAAGAAGGAAGTAAAAGGAGAGCCATTTCCTTGCCAACACCAGTAGCTGGGAGGCCTGGAATGATGCCATTAGATACCCTGCTATTTATTGCCCATTTCCACCCCATAGGATGCTTGGGGAAGGAGTTGCCAAAAGAAAAAAAAAAGAAGAAGGGAGAAAAAGAAACCTTCCTGTTTGGCTTCACATTTGACAGGACAAAGTCAGATAATTCTAGCTCTGCATTTTGCACGTTCTTGCCCACAGTTGTTTTCCTCCAGAGGCTCCTTCTAAAAACAAACAAGGATTTTTATACATCAGTGCTTTCAAAGCAAACACAGGAAGTATCTTCTCCAGTCTCCTACACATACATTCTTCTGTACTTTGCCTGCTGCTTCACTCTCTCTTCACTGGGCACTTTCATTCTGGCCAGCAGAAAACCAGGAGTGTTAAAATATATATACTCAGTAATTCCATTTCCCTCAGAAATTACTGTTTCATAAATACCAAAAGCTGTGTAAGTCAGTTGTGATTTTAACATTGTCTCAAATCGGAGATATAACCGGGGGAAAGGAAGGGGAAAGA